>NC_044303.2:171345267-171614743 GCF_007474595.2 Lynx canadensis
AGTTTATTTCAGTTACTAGTTGTTTTATGTCAATGTTTTTTGTTTGTTTTGGTTTGGTTTTTTGTCTAGCTTAAAAAGTAGTTCTTTAAAAAAAAAAAAAAAAAGGTCTGCTTAGACTCCCTTTTGGGAAAGCTAACATAGCTAATATATCCAATAAAAAATTGAATTTTTTAAATTTCAAGGTCAGGTTTATTCTGCAAAATATATTTGAATCCCTGAACCATATAAATCAGGCCAAAGAATAACTTTAAGTGAAATCATGAAATTAATAGCTAGCTAGAATCAAGGTTTTACTCAAATTAGTGTAGTCTTTTTTTTTCTCTTGGGTAAGGGTCATCTGAAAATCTCATAATTCCTGTGGCTTAATGAGGAAGTTAGATCTACATATTGAGAGTATACTGTTAGCACATAAAGGATGTGGACTCTCCAATAAAGTCCATCTTTAAATTCTGAGTGCTAATTGGGGGCAGTGGGTGTATGGATGATATAAAACTGAAAGGTTTGGGTGGGAGATTTTCCTCAGTAATCTTACCAATGGCAAAGAGCATATAAGGTAAGGAGCAGTGCTGAACACAGGGTGATTTATAACAATTGACAAAGGATAGTACATGTAGAACTTTCTCTTTTCTCTTAGAGCAGGATTTCTTGACCTTGGCACCATAGACTGTTGGGGCCAGATAATTCTTTCTGTGGGGGCTCTCCTTGCACTGTAGGATGTTTAATAGTATCCCTAGTCTCTACCTACTAGATGATAAAAGCAACCCTCCCTTGTAACCCCCAAGATATGACAAGTAAATATATCTCTAGATATATTAAGAACCACTGTTTCAGAAGCTTGAAGAACCATTTTCTGTTAAGAACCACTGTTTCAGAAGCTTGAAGCTAGTCTCTTACGTGAGTTTCTTTAGTTATGCAGAAGGTTAACAAGGAGGCTGGTGGATTGAAATCTTTTGACTTTATTGAGTATCTGCTACAAACCAAATGTTTCTCTCCCTTTCTATGTAATACCATTAAGATTTTTGTCGTATGTGCTTATCACCTGTGCTATAATTTGCTTAATATTTTTTGTCCTAAAAATTAACCTAAATTTACTAATTGAGAGTACTTATTTTCATTAAATTGAAATTAAATTTCATTAAGTTGTATTCATGCCATAAATAGAAGCAAATTATAAAATGAATTGCAATAAAAACAAAGCAGTTTTATTAAACTGGGGCTACAACTGTTTTTTTGCAAAAGGCTCCAAGCCTTAGGATTGTTCTCTCTTTGTTAAAAAGGGAGATTATCAAAGATTAACAGTGGTAAAACCACAGTAGCACAAATTGAGGATTTCTTTGTGATGCAATCAGAAAAATGGAAAAAACAGTTGAAAAGAGAATGAGGTTCTCATTTTTTTATTCTTTGCTATTTAATTCGATGCCTTTGTGCCACCTAAAGACCTCTCTGTTACAGCTCTCACCTTTTGCATAACTATGAACTAGGCAATGTATGTTGGTAGTGTGTGTGGCAGGGCAAGGGGGCTGGGTTATGAATGAATACAATGAGCAGAACACTATATATTAGCTTCCAGATGTGTAGTTTACAACAATAAATTTAATCTGAGATAAATAAGTAAAACTATATGAGATAGGGATCAGACAATCTCTGCAGTCTAAAGATGGAGTGATTAATTCCTACGGGGAGGGTTGCGGTGTCTTCATGCAAGGGGGTGAACCTTGAAATTCAGCAGGACTTTAACAGAGCTTTGGTGAAGGGCATACCAGGTAAAAAGTACATTCTAAGGAAAGGCAAAAACTGGCAGAAAAATGCAGGATACACATTTTATTTTGCAAACTTTATAAAACATGACTATTGTCATGAAAGATAAAGTTGGGAAGGTAAGTTGATGTCAGGCCAAAGAGAGCCTGTAAAAAAAACATGACTGTGTCTTTATCAATTGAAAACCAAAATTGCAGATAAAGAGAAAGTAAACATTATGAGAACAAAAGGTGGCCATATAAGTAGCTGTATCTTGGGTTATGTTGTGGGACTAGAACTTGCCATTAACGCGTGGTAAGAGGGAAGGAGGGATGGAGAGAAGGAGGGAGGGAAGGAAGGGAGAAAGACACCCACAACCTGGGATGAGATAAGAAAGCGGAAGTGTAGGATGGAAGTAATTGAGATCAATTACCTAGACCTAATAAAGAGCCCCATAAAGGGACAGACAGTTAATATTTTAGGCTTGGTGGACCATACGGTCTCTGTGGCAATTCAACTCTGTGATGGCTGAGTGAAAACAGCCATAGACAACACAGAAACAGGTGCACATGGTGATGTTCCAATAAAACTCTATTTATGACCATGAAATTTGAATTTCATATAATTTTCACAGCACAAAATGTTATTCTTCTGATTTCTAAAATCCATTAAAACATGTAAAAACTATTTTTACATTGCAGACTGTACAGAAACAAGTGACTGCCATATTAGGCTCTTGGCCTGTGATTTGCTGAACTCTGACCTAGAACAGTTAAGTTACAATCCTACTCCTCTCAGTAACCAGAAAATTTCAGGTTAAAATGATATGAAGACTTCATTTATTCAAGAAACTACCTTGAATCTCCCTTTCACTTTGAAAATGTCAACTTGATCTTAGTTTTTCAAGTGGGCACAAGTATTAAATGCAGACTCCTCCTTTTTTTACATCTGTTGAAACTGGAACAGTTAACAGTTTTTACGCATGTGGCAAGTTGGCTAGTTCCATTCATCATTTATGCCTTTGAAAATCAGTGTTCACATCCAGAGATTATTTCTTGGAGGATAATTTATTTCACATTTCATAATGAAATAGATTTCATGTTGCTCTTTCTTCTATTGTATTTGAAGTGACAGTGCATTACAAAATAATATGCTGGGACACCTGGGTGACTCTGTCGGTTAAGTGGCAACTCTTGATTTTGGCTCAGGTCATGATCTCATGGATTGTGGGATCAAGCCCTGTATTGGGCTCTGTGCTGACAGCACAGAGCCTGCTTGAGATTCTCTCTCTCCCTCTCTCTCTCTCTGCCCCTCTCATGCTCTCTCTCAAAATAAGTAAAACACAAAAAAATAAAAAAAGTAAAAAAAAAAATATGCTAAATAAACTGTTGATAAAAGATTTGCCCCTCACTAGTAAAGTGTAATTAATGAATTTCTCTGTTGACTAATATATTATCTGCATATTGAATAATCCTTCTATGTGCCATGCATAAATCTCAGGTAGACTAATTAATGTCCTTTAAATTGAGACTCTGTTTAAATAAACAATCTTTTGAAAAAATAGAATTTTTCTTTTTTCTTTTGAGTAGACTTAAGAGCTAAACAAAAGCGGTCACTTATATTTTGAGTAAAATGGGATGCCCACATAGAGGGTGTGCTACAAGAAAGTATTAGAGAATCTATTTCTAAATTTTGCTTTTAATTTTTGCTTTTAGATATCTTAAAAAGCACATTACAGATGGGTTCAGTAGTACATGTATATCATCTGTGAGTACATAAATATACATAACTTGGGAGCATGTTCTTACAAACATCTTCTTGGATGATTATTAGATCAAAGAATGGTAGTTGTAAGTGGATACTAAATCAGTTTCTTTACTTATATTTAAATAACGTTCTACTTTATGAACATGACTTTAAAGCAGATATATAGATAAAAATGCAAACAGAAAAGAAAACATGTGGCAAGATGTGTCTTTGTGCAGAAAGAGGAAGTGGGTACATATAGGCACTTGTTATGCATTTTAAGACTATCTGATAAGAGGTTTTGATAAGAACTTACTGCATTTGTAACTAAAGAAGTCATATAGCAGAGAAGAGAAAAAGAATACAGCTTGCCCATCAAGCAGAGGGTTGAATGAATTTTGCTTTTCCTTACTGTTGAGCACCAAATTCATATTATTTGCAAGAACCTCAATTTTAATACACCTGTCTTCCTTCATGGTATATTTTACAACTGCTGTCGTAGGCGGCTGAGTGTTTGGTGGTCAGTGCTTGAAGAGTTGTGGTCATTAGGGCTCAGATATTGAGTTTAACCCTGTTAACAAATGCATTGTCATTACTTAATTACTTCTTAAGTCATACTTCAGGGTCATATGGTTGAAAAATTTACCAGGTGCAAAAATACAGAATATTTCTTAAAAGATAAAAAAGGCTAGACTTGAACAACCCTCTGATTAAAATGGCCTTCTAGAAAGGTAATGGACATGACATATTTTTAACTGTTCTCTCTATTAGTTTGCAGTAGCATTCTTTGCTAAAAGTGTACTTTCTTTAACTTATGTCATGCTTGTAGACAGAACTTGACTAGTATTACAAACCAGAACAAAGAAGAGTAGGAAAGGGATTGCAAACCTGTAACTCTGATCACACATTTATTGCCATCTACAGTGCAGCATTTGAATGATTTCTCCCTACTTCAAGTCCTTATGGACTGCTTAAGAGGGACCTTTGCTTGCATTTTCTCCTTCATTGCACTTTTTTTTTTATCTTGGTGTGCCTGACTGTACTGTCTTGAATAGTTAGTGACTATTTTAACTAAGTGACAACCTTCCATCTGAGGCTCTAACAGACGTACAAAGTTGTTCCTTGGGTGTGACAGCTAGTCAGTCTAAGGTTAATCTTTGACAGGATTTAAGTATACTATTATCTATTCATTCAAGTGAATCTTGTATTTTTCCCCAAAACTCCCTGTTAAAGTAACCACTGAGAAAATAAGACTGTATTATTAAATGTGACCAAATTCAAAATATGTAATTCAATAAGTCAGCCTGGCCTAAAGTGTTCAATCATAATAGGCCTCTGAAGATTTCTTGTGTGAGCGGAAACATTTTTAGTGTCTCCACTAAAGGACTCTGAGTCCTTCCTCTCCTTTTCCCCTGAACATGAACATGTAAGCTAATAATATTCAATTGAGGTAAACACTTGAGAAGCTCTCCTGAGTGTAACCTGTAGCTAGAAGCAAACTAAAACCATAATAAACAGAGCTTTTCATGTGTGTGTATGACACATTAGTTAAATAGAGAGCTGAGGAAAGTATCAGGATAATCTACAGCAAACCAGTACAGTTCTTCCAAATCTTGAGATACTGAGGAAATGGAATGACAGGATTGTGCAGAAGACCCCAGGGAGCAATTGAGGTCCCGGCCCAGGCCAGGAGGGGGCAGCAGAGCACCAGACCGGGTTTGAGCAGGCGCCTAGGCAGTGGAGGGGAGTGAATGAGTGAGTTATCCTCCCCGGGAACCATAACCCAAGGGGAGAGGTGGGCAAGGCAGCTACTTAGGGCGGCTTCCACGCTGGACAGCAAGCAGGCCATTCTGAACAGTTGAGTCAGTGAGGTGAAGGAGGACTGCTGAGTAAGAAGACACAAAACTAGATGGTGCAGGATGTGGGCAGGAAAACAGGCAGGAGCAAATTGCTACTTGATGGCTGTGTCCCTTTAGGCATAACACTGAACTTCACTTAGCCTTCAGTGTAAAATGAAGGTCATGGTGTTATATCCTCCCCAAGGTTGCTATGATGATGAAATGAGATCATGTATGCAAAAACTCTGCTCTGAAGCTGGCACATGTGCTTAATAGCATTCCCCAGACAGGACACAAGTTGAGAGTAGGGGATAATGATTCCAAATTAGGTATCTGTAAGGATAAACACCATAGTCTAGCTTTTAGCAGTCTGACCCCAACTTGCCTGCCAGTCTCATTCCACACCGCTTCCTTTTCTAATTATCGGCGCAGAGTGTTTGGTGTTTGTGGTTTACTGTCTTAGGTATCTTGCTAATTATTTCAGTAATACAACAAGATGAGCACACCGGCACGGTTTTTTCAGATGAGGAACCTGAGGCTCAGAATGTTCAAGCAGCTTGTCCAAGCTCATGCAGCTGGGGAGGGGAATCAAACACAGGTTTGTCAGACTCAGGTGTTTGTTCTCTTTCCACTATGCCTGTCTTGGCCTCAAGGACCCCATAAATCAATGTGGACCCCTTCATATTTCTGTGGTGTTGTGCATGAAACTTTCTTTTGTTAAATGCCCTGAAATATCCTTCTGATCCCTGCAGGACAGTCATTCTACCCCAGGGAGCAGATTTCTTCTACCTCCCTGCTCTCATATTATTTAAAATTTTTTTTAAGTTTATTTATTTATTTTGAGAGAGACAGAGAGACAGAGAGTGAGCAGGGGAGGGGCAGAGAGAGAGAGAGAGGATACCAAGCAGGCTCGAGCTGTCAGCACAGAATCTGATGCGGGGCTCAAACTCATGAACCATGAGATCATGACTTGAGCTGAAACCAAGAGTTGGACACTTAACCAACTGAGCCACCCAGGTGCTCCTGCACTCATATCTTTTATATATTTATTGCCTGATAGGTAAATGCTGTGTGGTCTTCATTACCAGAGCCTCTGTGCCTTGGGCAGAGGAAGCCTATATCTTTTTTTTTTTAATATATGAAATTTATTGTCAAATTAGTTTCCATACATCACCCAGTGCTCATCCCAACAGGTGCCCTCCTCCATACCCATCACCCACCCTCCCCTCCCTCCCACTGCCCATCAGCCCTCAGTTTGTTCTCAGTTTTTAAGAGTCTCTTTTTTTTTTTTTTTTTCAACGTTTATTTTATTTTTGGGACAGAGAGAGACAAAGCATGAACGGGGGAGGGGCAGAGAGAGAGGGAGACACAGAATCGGAAACAGGCTCCAGGCTCCGAGCCATCAGCCCAGAGCCTGATGCGGGCCTCGAACTCCCGGACCGCGAGATCGTGACCTGGCTGAAGTCGGACGCTTAACCGACTGCGCCACCCAGGCGCCCCTTTAAGAGTCTCTTATGCTTTAGGAACCCTATATCTTATTCATCTTTTATCTCCACTACTAAGTCAGTTCTTTCTTCATCGGCTTACTACCTGCTCCCCCATGAGTGTTTCATAAATGTTTGAGGAATAGTGAGTGAATCATAAATATTGGAGGAGTTAGGTGAATAGCAGAAAAACAAGCAGCACTTAAATTTCTCTTTCTTCAGGATGTTTGTCCTTTGAAACCCTCTGCTAAACCAGTACACTGTGAAATTATTCAATGCCTGTGTCCCTCTCTTTAGAGTGTAAACTGTTGTAGGCTGGGTCTCTGTCCCCTCACACACTGCCGTGTCCTCAGCACTTAGTGCAATGTCTGACACATAGTAAGCACTCAGTAAATACTTGTTGGGTGAGTCAATTGCACCACTGCAGCTTCTGCAATGGAAAGTCCTTTTGAACCCAAGGACTGATGGAATAGTGTGACCTTCTGTGATTAGACCATTTACCTCTAAGGTCCCTTACAGCCACAAGCATCTGTGCATCTGTGTTTTCTTCCAGTTGAATTCTCTGGATGATTGCTTTAGATCCTTACTATGTGTTCAGGAGACAGAGAAGGTTTGGGAGTTACGTAGGGCTCTGAGCTCCAAAGTCTTTGTAAATGTGTCAGAAGATCCTTGGATAATTTCTGTTCTTTTTCTGTGCTTTTTAAATGCCTCCTCTTGTTAGAAACATGTACTTACTGTTATGTTTGCTCATTTTTACTTCCATTAGCAGACCATACAGATGCTGACATTTGTGATATCTAGGACAGGGTTTAGCAGAAAGGGATATTTCCTAGCTTTTCCCACTCTGCTGGTTTTGTTTTTGAAAGGAATCATTCTTTTTAAAAAGCTTGACTTATGACCTGTTTGTGTCTGCGTAATAATCTATTATCAGTGTCCTGTAACATAGTCTTATAACATGGGCCCTGCCTGAGCCAGGAGGAAAAGGAAGAGCTAAGGAGGGGATTGTGAAGGAGATAAGAATGTAAATGTTCTTCTCTGTGTCTGTCTTTATTTAGAAGTGTTATTTTAAAATCATGTATTGAGATATCTAATTGGAAGTTATGTTGAGAAATTATAATCAGAAATATAAATAATTTCTCAACATAACTTCCAATTAGGGTCATTAACTTTACATTCATGATTTGTATCAGTGTTGAAACAATTATTCTGGAAAATTTGTATGTCTCCATCTCTATTTTATTTTATTTTATTTTATTTTATTTTATTTTATTTATTTTGAGAAAGAGAGAGAATTCCAAGCAGGCTCCATGATGTCAGCACAGAGCCTGATGCGGGGCTTGATCCCACGAACCCTTAGATCATGACCTAAGCAGAAACCAAGAGTTGGATGCTTAACTGACTGAGCCACTCAGGTGCCCCTCCATCTGTATTTTGACAACAGTGGCCAGGGAGTGTGGTGAAAGAAAAACTGTGTAGGTGGAAGAGGGACAGAGATAGAGCTAAAGAGCAGAGGGCAGGCCAGGCTTCACCCTAGTCTACTTTTTGTAGGTCCGTTTACACCTCACTCTATGAGCACCTCCCTATCCCTGCCTGATTTCTCCATGCTCCCATTGTCCCACCAGAGCCCAGGTACCTCCCATTTTTCTTATATCTACCCCTGTTATGGAGGTATTTGTGTCCCTGCCAAAATTCTTAGGTTTAGACCTTAACACCCAGTGTGATGATATTTGAAGATAATTAAGGTTAGATGAGGTCATAAGGGTGGAGCCCTCATGATGGGATCTGTACCCCTATAAGAGGAGCTACCAGAGAGAATACTCTCTGTCTCTGTTTCTTTACCATGTGAGGAATCAGCTGGAAGGCAGATGTCTGAAATCCAGGAAGAGAGTTCTCACCAGAACCCAATCATCCTGGAGCCCCTGATCTTAAACTTCTAGGCTCCAGAACTGTGAGAAAGTAAATTTTTGTTGTTTATGCCATCTAGTCTATGATGTTTGTTCTGACAGCCAAAGCTAAGACACCCTTATGTTCCTTTTCCCCACTTTGATATCTGTCTGACTTTGGTCATAATCTCAGAGTTGGCTTGCTATGTCTCAGAAATTAACCTGAGTTAATCTACACTAGTGTGGCAAGCAGTGTTTGAGAAAAGTGATGTGCTTCTTCTTTCCCAGATGCCCACCATTGTTTTTCTGCCAGATGTTGGGAAATGTAGTCCAAAGACTCACTTCACAGGGACTATAGCTCCTGCATTTGGTTTATCTAGGATGGATGGAGCTAACTCTGGGTTGCTGTTATTATTTACATATAGAAATGTATATATGGGCTCCCTATCACATCATGCCTTGCTGGACCCTAGGCTGGGACACTTCTTCTGTGGTCACACTCTTTCTCCCTCTCCTCTGCCTTCTAGGCACTAGCATCTTGGTATCCATTGTGCATCCATACCTGTTGGCTTTCCAAGGGTCAGTGCCTGCCAGCTCCCAGCACATTATTTCCTCAGCAGCTGGCACAGGATTGTTTTGTTGCCAGCTGGAAGCTCAGCTATTAAAAAATAAAACTTGGCCCATCTTGAGTATCATATGTTTCCATCAGGAATTGGATCTACTTTCTGGCACAACTCACACAATCACTTGGGCACCTCTCTCAGGTCTGAGTACCCAGTTTTCTTCTGGGTCTTTGATCACATTTTCACTTGCTTATTCCAAATACAATTTCCTTGAGAAGTCTGTTTATGAGTAGTTGAGGGCCAGTTTACCATCACTTCACTTGATCTTATTGAATTTATTAACCTCTTCAGTGTTTCCTTAGCCCTGGGTTGCCTGCTCTGATAGTTGCTATCAGTTTCGTCTTGTAAATTGTAAATTCTCAGAATAAGGTTCATGTTTCTTAGGTTAATGAGGAGGTGACACACAACACTGAAACAGTGGATATTTACTGCATGGCTTCACATGAGACAATTCAAGAAAAGAGATCATAATATTTGTAAATATTTGACTACTGCTCTTTGTATTTCATATACTGAAAAGATTGTTTGGTATAACCTTAGGGTTTTTTTTTATTATCTGCAAACAAAAGAACAATTGGAGTAGTTTAAAATAGTTACTGTAGGTGGCCTTTCTGTGTAATATTTACAGGGCTCTGCTTATAAGAAGGATGTTAAAATTAGAAAATATTAATCATTTTGTAGCTTTGAGATCTTATTTGCACTAACTTTTAACTCTTTGTCATGAATTCATTAATTTTTTTATTCAGAATAATGCATGCTTCACTGGAAAGTTGAATAACAAGACCCAGAATTACTGCAACTTAACTATGATTCAGAAATAAAGAATAGAGTCCTGGAAATCACTTAATGATATTAAAAACTGTATATAGGAAGGAATATTTTAAAGTAGTCTGTAGTCTGTGTACACTGATCAAGAAAAACATATCACATTGAAGCGACTTCTTATATTTAAATTATGTCACTGTTAGTCATACCTAAATATTTATTTCTCTAACTTGGTACCTAAATGGTAAAATAAAGATTGTCTTCTGTTTTCATCATGCATTTCTTTAATAGCTGCTATTAACCGTCTCGTACCTATTAGTTATTGTTAATGAATGTTTTAAATTGTAATGAGCTTCACTTTCCTCATCTGTAGAATGAAAATACTAGTGTCTTTCTCACATGATTATTGCAGAGAAAAGAGATAAATTACATGGCTGTATTAAACACAAAATGCCATGCATATTGTGCAATACTTTTAAATTTGAATAATAATAATTTTTTTTCTTTACTATTAGCTCCAGACTACATTTAGATTTCATCAGCTTTTCCATTGTCTTCCAGGATCTAATCCAGGCAATCCCATTGCATTAGTTGTCATGTTTTCCCTGCCTTCTCTGCTATGTGACAACTTCTCAGTCTTTCCTTGTTTTTCATGACCATGATAGTTTTGGGGAGTGCTGGCAGGTATCCTGTAGAGTGCCCCCAAGTCTGGATTTGCCTGCTGTCTTCCCATATGATTAACTGGGATTATGAGTTTTTGGAAAGAATACCATAGAGGTGAAGTACCTTTCTTGTCACATTGTATCACGGGTACATGATACCACATGATATCACTGATGATAGTAACCTTCATTACTTGGTTCCCATGGTATTTGTCAGGTTTCTCCACTCTACAGTTACTGTTTATCCCTTTCCCTTCTCTATCTAGTCTTTGGAACTAGTTCACTAAGTCTAACCCACTCTTGGGAAGGAGGGTGATTAGGCTCCACCTCCTGGAGGGAATAATATCTACAGATATTATTTACAGTTCTTCTGTATGGAAGATCGTAAACTATTATTTCATCACTGATGAGTTCTTATATGTATATAAAGTAATGGAACATCTCAAGTCATTTTCCAAAATTCTTGTAAAAATATACTGCCATTATAGATCATGCAGTTGGAACTGTATTAGACAGTTGTACTAGACAGTTGGGAATTTACTTTGAATTTGGTAGAAGAAGCTGTCCCTGGAACTTTGTGCTTGGACAATGAAGCATATTATTGATGAGGACATACGAGATGAGGAGAGGTACATAGATAATGGTTCTCTTCTGTGTTCAAAAACAGTGGTAGTATGTCAAGCCTGAAATTGTGAAAACAATGAAGATGTTATGATTGTCTCCTGTGCCTGCATCTACATGACTACAATATGCATACATCTAGATCATTCTTAAGATTTTGACTTAGGTTTGCAGGAGCATAGAGTGGATAGCACCTTAGAAATCAACTAGTCCAGTGTTTCTTTGACAGGTGAAGAAATTGAAGCACAGATAGGACGCATGTCTTACTCAGCACTCCAAAGCTGGTTAGTAGTAGAAATGGGACCAGAACCTTGGTCTCTGCACTCTGACTCTGGGACACACTTCCTTTCCTCACAAGTGCCATTTGCAGAAACCTGGGCCTAAACCAGTATTGGCTCTTCCTCCTTAAACTTCCTTAGTTATTTCAGAATACAAAATTTCTTATTGCCAAGAAGCTGTTACAGGTTGTGATTTTTAAATTTGCACTATTTCCTTTGTTATGTTTTTGCATTTTTTTGCATTGTTTTGCAGAGGATATGGTCTTAAAAATTAAAATGTAACAAAAACTATTAAACACCGGGTAATATTTTACACTTGATTTCTTTCACGTTTTGGGCAGTATTTGTTCACCTTGTAAAAAAAACTTCTGTCCCTAAGTGTGTTGAAGTCACATTTAAGATTCTAGTATGCATGCCAGAGTACATTCTGTTCCTGTTTGTGAGTAATTTTTGGGACTAGGATTCTCATTCTCATACAGCTAATTGAAGAAATCAGTCAAAATGTCATTGCTGCACCCACTTCAAAAAGGCTATCTACATTAAAATATAACATGAAATATACACTAGCTTGAAGACATATATGCACACCTATGTTCATTGCAGCATTATTTACAACAGCCAAGATACGAAAGCAGTCTAAGTGTCCATCAGTGTTCATCAGTAAATGAATGGATAAAGAAGAGTTATATATATACAAAGTAGAATATTACTCACCCATAAAAAGAACAAAATCTTGCCATTCACATCAACATGGGTGGACCTAGAGGGTATTATGCCAAATGAAATAAGTCAGGCAGAAAAATAAAAATAGCACATGAATTCACTCACATGTAGAATCTAAAACACAAAAGAAACGAAACAAATAGACTCACAAGTACAGAAAATGAACTGACAGTTGCCAGAGGGTGGGATGGGGTATGGGCAAAATAAGTGAAGGGGATGAAGAGGTATATTTCATTTATAAAATCAGTAAGTCATGGAGATATAATGTACATCATAGGAATATAGTCAGTGATATTGTATAACTTGTATAACTTGGTAACTTGATGTATAGTGAGGATCATTTTGTAATGTATAAAAATAACAAATAACTATGATGTACCCCTGAAATGAGTAGGATATTATATGCCAGTTATACTTTAATTAAAAATGAGAAAAAACATAATATAAAATAAATCACCCTTATTTGTTCTTCCTGACTGCAGGGAATTGGAATGTTTGCGCAGATGGATTGATTAATACAATACCCCAATATGTAGTGTACTTAAGTGAAAAAATTACATGGAGGTGTCTTTATGGTAGCTCCACATGTCATGAGACCAAGCCCATTTTCTTATTGACAGTGATGATCAAATGTATTTATAAGAGAAATATATTGGATGTTGATTTTTAATTTTAATTAATGCTGGTAGCCCCTGATTTACATTAAATAAATATTCTTGTCTTTTCTTTTTTACCCTAATAATTTTGCTGACCACAGTGGTAGGCTGGCAAGTTAGGTTTTAAACTTAACTTTTAGGTTTTGGCTGATAAGAAAAATATTTTTAGCCATTATTGATAGAAATAGCAGTTTTCATTATCAATAACAGGGAAAATTGTGTCAATGTCTTATTTCTCTTGCTCACATGCCTATATCTAAGCCTGTGCTGAAGGGCTGCATACTCTCATAGTAGTCAATGCCACGTGTTTGCTTCCTCTCTTGATCTACCTTCTCTGACATGAGTCCGCACTGCTACTTCCTTATTCCTCAAACATCTTTGGTCTTGTTCTTATCCTCATTCTTCCATTAAAAGTGAACGTTGAGTTCCATTTGACGTCCACCTCCCAAAGTGATTCACTGATCTCACTTTTTAAACCTCTTAACTGCCTGTGAATCTGTTGATAACAGATTTTTCCTTGCCCTTTTTAAAGCCAGAAGATAACCATATTTTCTGTGCCATGAAATGCTGAACATTCATGGACAAAGTTTACTCATGTAAAATAACACCACAAAACCTCTATCGGCTGTGTATATCATAAATAATCATGTGATAATCAATTGATATCAATCAAGTTATCAATCCCAAGAGTAAATGGTTCTCACAAATAACTTTAATTTGTATAACTTGTGTTCAGCCAAATCACATTTTTAGTTTTTTTCTTCTATCTCTGTTTATAAAGAGCCATCACTGCTGATGGGTTTTCCTGCCACTATGTAACTTCAATGCATAGACCTCTCTGCCTGTATTTTAGGACTACATGAAGCTCCTGAAATTGCAAGCAAAATTTTTTGTGTACAAGAATTTTTCTGAGGCAAGTTACCATAGCTTTCATCAAATTTTCTAAGATATTTAAGAAGCCCTACTGTTCAAGGTTCATCCACACACATATTCTTACATATGCTAAGAACAGTTGGATAGCATGCGATTTGTATTGACCTAATCATTTAGGAGACTTTTTTCCCTCTTTTGCTGCCCTTCCCAGTTCATCTATATCCCCCTGTAGAGCTTTCTGTATTTTTATATTCCTAGTTTTTCTTCTTCTATGTTTCCTTTTATTACTTAGGATGCTGTTATATGCAAGTATAATTGAACAAATACATATTGAAACACCAAAAGAAACCCAGCTCAGATTGTCTTCAACAATGGATTTTTTTGGCTAAAGTTACTGAAGAATAGAGAGTGTTCAGCTTTTACATGTGATTTGACTTGGGCCCAGATTTATGTCTCTATATTTCTTTCATTTTAGCCCTCCATCCTACATCTATTGCCTTTGTCCTCATGCCAGCTTCACTCATGGTAGCAAAATGCAGCAGTTGGAGTCCTTATGTTGGCAACCAATCATCATCATCCAGTCCAGGAGGTTCTTCACTTCCTTCTGTCCTTAAATGAGTCAGAATCAATCAGTTTGGCCAGGGGGATGTCTGTGCACTAAAGAACATAGGCCTGTTGTTACCACCATACCTGAACAAGTCCCAGAGGCAAAGGGGAAGAGTGTTCGGTTTATGGCACTCAGGGTCTACTTTTAAAGACTTTAGCAAGTCCAACTTGGGTGTGGGTGCTAGTATGAAATATGTTGAGCAGCAACTAACAATATTTATTACATCCCTTAAATTGAGTTCTGACATACAGTTCTGACATGTGCTGTCCCACAGCTCCACACTTATACTATGGAGATAGGATTTTACTGCTGTAAAAGATGGGAATTTGTGGTGTTCCCTGAAGAAAGTTATATGAAACATCAGTTCTTGGGATGTTTTTACCAGTCAGAGGTTTACCAGAGAAACAGAAACAGCAGTTAAAACACATACACACATGCACATGCATGTACATTTATTTATTTTACTTTATTTGAACATTATTCGTATTAAATTTTATTTACTTGGTTTTTTTTTTTATTTATTGAATTTATTTATTTGAAGGCATTGGTTTATGTGATATGGAGGCTGCCAAGCCTGAAATCCCTAACACAGGCAGGCGAACTGGAAACATTTGGACAGGAGCTGATGCTGTAGTCTTGAGGTGGAATTTCTTCCTCAGGGAAACCTCAGTTTTGTTCATAAGGCCTTTCAACTGATTGGGTGAGGCCCAGCCACACCACTGAGGATAATCTTCTATACTTAATGTCACCAAATTGTAGATGTTAATGAGATCTACAAAATACCTTCACAGCAACATCAAGACTAGTGTTTAACTGAATAATAGCCCAACCAAGTTGACCTAAAACTAACGATCATAGATGTTAATAATTGTAAGATTAAAGAATGTTTGTGTGGTTAAATAAATTAGAGAGGTGTTACATTAGACATTGTTCTAGGACTTTTCATTCTTTTTTTTTTTTTTTTATGAAATTTATTGACAAATTGGTTTCCATACAACACCCAGTGCTTATCCCAAAAGGTGCCCTCCTCAATACCCATCACCCACCCTCCCCTCCCTCCCTAGGACTTTTCATTCTTTTTTTTTTTTTTTTTTTTTTTTTTTTTTTAAATTTTTTTTTTCAATGTTTATTTATTTTTGGGACAGAGAGAGACAGAGCATGAACGGGGGAGGGGCAGAGAGAGAGGGAGACACAGAATCGGAAACAGGCTCCAGGCTCTGAGCCATCAGCCCAGAGCCTGACGCGGGGCTCGAACTCACGGACTGCGAGATCGTGACCTGGCTGAAGTCAGACGCTTAACCGACTGCGCCACCCAGGCGCCCCGGACTTTTCATTCTTTAATGTGCTTAAGTACATTGAGTTTTTTAACTATTTCTCAAACTTACTTGATCAAGGACATTTTTTGTTTCCCTAAAGAATATCTCTCACTGGAGTAGTATTTCACAGAATACATTTTGGAAAACACTGGATTAAACTGTGACTAGGAAGAAGAACTTTACTGTAATTATGGGCAGTTTTATTTGTATGTTTCTGTTGTTTGTACTCTTAAATGTATTAATGCATATTCCTCTTCCTCTGTTAAATTATAACCCCCTTTTGGCATCACATTTTGTGTCTTCACAAAGCGGAAATTCAATAACATTGACTGAGAAATTCTTTGATAAATGAATGCTTGTTAAGTCCTGGGTTAATGATCTTTAAATTTGCTCAGAGCCATCACTTGCCTTGGAAGATATTAAACTGTAATGGCTTTAAAATGTTTGCTGCCCTTTAGAGATTTTCTCATTGCATAGAACCAGCCAGTAAGATTAAGCAGGTTCTATGTCATGGGCATAATATGCCTCATCTAATCACTTTACTTTTTAATGTGACAGGCTATACCTTTGTTCCACTTAAGAGATTATTTCAATCCATAGAAAACAAGAAAAAGAACAGAACAGGTTATGGTCTGAAAGCAGCACTGCTTTTGTTTTGTTTTGCTTTGTTTAGTTTAGTTTTGTTTAGTTTAGTTTAGTTTAGTTTTGTTTTGTTTTGTTTTGTTTTGTTTTGTTTTGTTTTGTTTTACTGCCCCTTCACAGTACCCAGCACATTGCTTTACTCTCAGTGGTGCTTGGTATATTTCAAGCCTGGCTCTTAGAAGAGAAAAAAATTTCCTCTCAACCCTGCTTAAATCCCTTCTTCTTGTGATACATAATGAGATCAAACAGATCTGAGATTTGCTTTTAGCCAATAACCTATCATAATGGCCTGTGGTCTAGAGATAGTCTAGATAGTCTAGAGTCTTAAAGACTCTTAGAGACTTAAAGTCCTGGCCAAAGACTCTGACCAGTAATCATATCATGCTGTGGATAGATCCATTTGCCTGGAGGGGAGTAGAGCATGAAAGACAGAAGTGATGGTCTCCTGCATGTCCATGGCTGTATCTTAGCTCCCTTCCGGATCCTCAGAGCTGCTGCCTATATAGGAAAGGGGCCACCCTAACCTGTTTGCATGGATGTTGTGAATAAGCAAAAATACTTTTGGAAAACAAGTCAAAATTTAAAGTCTGATTTAATTAGAAAGGATCTTGTTGTATCTGAAGAGATTATTGTTTTAAAATAGCCAGTTTTGATTGAATTCAAAAGATTACTTAATAGCCAGTTAGTGTGCAGCCATGAAAAAAGTGGGCATATTAGTTTCTTTTCCTTGCTAGACAAAAGAAAAAGAGGCTTTAAAGCTATCCTTGGCCATGAAATTGGGATAAAGGTCGACCTTATAAAATTTAGATTTCTTCCTCCCAAAGACAGAGACAACCCCAAAATTATCTGCATTGTTTGAGAAATAGCTTGAAAACTGAAAACACCTCGCCTTAAAAACTTTCTTCCCATATTACAAAATGAATAAATATTATTATGTTTTATATATAGAACAATATATAAACATATCTATATTTACTATAAAAATATTTAAATGTATTAAATATCTGAATAATTATAAAATAATAAATTCATTTTGAGTGTAGAAATTTTGGAAATGACAGATAAATAAAAGGCAGACAATAAAAATTACTTTCAATTCCATTACCCAAGAATGATCACTGTTCACATTATGCTTAGTTCTTTTTGTAGTTATATATGTGTGTGTCACTGTTTTCACCTAATTATTTATCTCCCCAAACAGTCACTTTATTTTCAGGCCTTAAGGCTAATGTTTTATAGATTTAGGAGTATATTGATGATTGATTTTTTCATGTGCTTCTATATAATTCATACAAAATATAAAAACATATTTTATATGTTCTTTCATTGGGTGTACAAAATCACACATCGTAGTGTCAGCTGATCTTTAACAGGTCTGTACCATGGGCTGGGCACATTATCCTATATTGTCCTCAACCCTCACAATAACCTGCTAGGTCGGTACTGTTAACCTGAGGAAGCAAAGGTCTAGGGAGAGCAAGAACAGTTTATGTCACACGGGCATTAAGTGCCCATGGCCCAGGACTGTCTGCTAATCTGACTCCAAAGGTTATACTCTTAAAACTATATTATTGCCTCTTCTCAAGTAAATTCTATGTCAGATTTACTAGGTCCCAGACAGAATTTCTAAGATATGAAATTATGAGCAAATTGGCCATGCACACAAATTTGATATTCAGAACTTGACAGAGGTGATTCAGAGTTCTTTCACATTTCAGAGGGATGGTCAGACTATACTATCCAGGGATTTACGAAGAGCCAGGGGAGAGAGTCCTGCCTAGTCCTACCTGATTTGAGGCACAATGCACTTCTTTAAAGAAGGAAGATTTTCTCCACAGACTTCAAAAACTCAGGTTTGTTTTTGATAATGAGCTCAGAACAGTATCAGAGGACTCAAATTGGTGACTTTAAGGTTAGCTGATAACAGATTATATTTTGTTACCCATTATCATTGCCTATGGGCTCATTATGGGCTTACTTTGTATTTCTAGAAGAATGCCCACATACTGAAGGCTCATGTCCATCTCCCAGTACACTGCTTCTCCTTCATAGAGTGTCTCCATCCCTTCAGTGTTCATTTTCCTTCCTCATATCTGCTTCATTCTTCGCCCTTCTCTTCTTACCTGGATCCCACTTTACCATCTCTGTCTTTTCTTCTTTCTTTTAGTTTTCCATTCTCCATCCCCATTATCCTATGCTTTGACTTCCACTTTATCTTACACTCTGCAATCTTACATCTGCAATTCCTGTGCTAGGCAGTACTCAGTTCTGAGCCCTATCCTTGAGTTTACTCAGATTTTTAATACTCTTTATCTAGCACTTAGCCCTTCAATGAAGTATGACTTTTGTCAGCCCAACAGCTGCCTTGGCTTTGTAAGTAACTTCTTGGACATTCCTCAGTGTTGCTTGCAGTACTCAGATAAAACTTTAGTTTCAAGAGTGAAGGGCATTTCTGTATCTTTAAGAAATATAATGGAGGTAGCTGCATTTTATATTTTCCAGTCTTGAGCTGCATTTCATGAAGTGACTTTTGTTACTGGTGGAAAGACTTGTGTTGTGAATAATCTGATTATGTTCACTCTTCAACAATTTGTTGTGCTTTACACAAAAGCCTTTGACCAACAGAGTGATATCCAGTTCATGTTGCACTGACCAAGCTAATTCATTCCAGAGGAGGAACAGGTATCTTTCTTGAAATCTTGCTCTAGGGTCATTTAGTCTAGGAGAGGTCATGTCTGTATGGCGTTAGAGTTGATTTTGGAAGTAAACAAGGACACTGCTAGTCATATGGAAACCTCCAATACCATAGCAGAAGGGAACTACCTAAAAAGACATTGTTCACTGTGTTTGCCATGCCTACTACATTACAAGGCCAGAAGGAAGGCAGGGCTGGGTTATTTATAGTCTTCTCGTTTAGCTTCTTAAACAAACAAACAAACAAACAAAAAACACAGCTAAGAGGATTCAATTTGAGAAGGCTTTTACTTTTTTCTGTGATTTGTCTGGTGTCTGTTTTTCTTTAATTCTCTCCTTTTGCTTTTTATTTTCTCCTTTCTGCCTAGTCTTTCCTTTCCCTTTAATGCTTCTTCTAAATGCCAAATCTAAATAAATAAGAATGTGACATTATAGCTGTGGTGGAAGGGATGTTTCAATATGTATTCTCTGATGAAGGTTTCCTGGTATAGAAGTACGTTGAGGAAGCTTGTACTTTTCCAGTTCATGTCAGGTGGTGTAAGTATGTGACTTTGTGGTATGGAGTTTGGGGTTCTCTGACTTGTTTCTTCCTTAGCTCTTCGGTGCCCATGCCTCCTTGCAATAATGAACTCAGATTTGATGGAACAGGGCAGAGTCCAAACTTACGCATCTGTGTACATTTTCTTTTTCTTTATGCTTATATTTCTTCTTGAGTTGTGCTAGCATGACAGAAGGCATCTGGGCTAGGGCAGAATTATGGGATGCCAAGGCATAGTCATTATTATAAGATGCCAAGGCACCATCATGTTCATGGCAACTCTGGGAATTACTCCCCAAGTCTGTACTCGTACACTTTCCAAGAATGTATCTATTTGGAGATGTATTTAAACCTTGTCAAAGTCATTTGTCTTGGCTTCTTCAGTTGATTTATGTGGGGACTCTGATTGTTGGCTGCTGAAGTACAATCTGTACATGGAGATATAGGACTCATGCTGTAAATAGTATGGCATATCGTAAACCATGAAAGAGTCAGTGCCTTCTTACATATTTTTGTTCAGTATGGAGAAGTGTGGAAGAACACAAATAAGACTGCTTCCTTATTTAGGTCCTCATGATATACTCAAGACCAATGTTTTCTTATATATATTCCCTGGATCTCTCCATTGAACCAGCTTTAATTTGAGAAACACTTTTTGGGAACCAGTGGTTACTAGTGGAGTTAGTAGAAGAAAATCTGATGAGCCTTACTTATAGAGCCCACTAAGGACCCCCACATAGTATTTACTTTGGCATAAATATTATTTTGAGCTAAAAGTAATCCAAACCCAGAGGATTCAGAAAAGCTCTTGACTTCCCCTTCAACTGTCTGCTTATACCAGTAAGAGAGCTATTAACTGAGATTCCTCTTTACCTAAGGAACTTAACTGCATCATAGAGCAACCTTTGTTTTCCAAACATCTCCTTTCACCTTCCTGCTAATGGTTTTTCTCCTCTTTGTATCCTCAGACCACTTTCCCTTCTCCTTTGCTCCGGTGGTAAGTATCCTGTTGCCTCACTGTCTTTGGAATTTCCATGTTATGTGGATTCCCTACGTATGCTATTAAAATTGATTTTCACCTATTTAAAAAAAATCTATAATGGCATTTTTAGCAATAGGCTAATAACTAATATAGTAATAATAATGTTGCAGTAGTAAGTTAATTACAATGTAATGTTAACAAAAAGAAGTTGTTGGAAAAACTTTGATTAAATTTTTGTCACTCACTCCATGTTTTCTAAAGAAATGTTTAAAATCTCTGATCCTATTAATTTTCAAAATAAGGACTGGATAAGAAATTTGTCCCTAATGCAATGATAGCTATTATGTAGCACTGCATGAACTAGAAAAATTACTCCAGTAATCTACAAGTTTTCACCAGTCTGATGATTACTTAGTAATAACAAGTGCCGCTGCTTGTATTGGTGACAGCTCTGCATGGACAATACATAAAGAGATGCAGGCTCAGGCTGTCAGTTGTATTTGTGTTCGTATTAGCTTCCTTATTTTCATCAAGCCCGAATTCTTGTCCACAGAAACTTACTCTTTTAGGTCATTTGGCCTCTGCTGATTAAGTAACCAGACATGTGCACACACACACATTCACATTAGTTAATGCCATCTTTTGCATAGATGATACTCCAGTGTGCCTCTCCTGCCCTCGTACTCCTGCCTTTCATCTTGCTCCAAAAACAGCTTTGGGTTCTGGCAGCTGCGTACTGGAGAAGCCTCAGAGCCATGTGCTGATCCTCCTCTTCTGAGCAGGCTTCTGAAACCAACAGCAGGTGCTGGCTACCCCACTTGCCCCTGGAGACTAGGAGGAGAGACGGTTCCAATTCTGGACAGGGTCGAGCTGTTCTGCCACAACAGATGGCCAGCATTTGGTCTTTAGTCCTGTCACCTGGTGAACTCCAATACTGTGTATAGTCTCTTATTTGCTTTTCATTAAAAAGAGGCAGGAAAGGGGACCACAATGCCATATCAAAATGCCAACAGTTTCAATGTTGACAAAAGCGAAACACAATACAAAAAAGAAAAGAAGAACAGAACGAACATGGCACATTTGCTAAAATGCTTAACTACAATTCTATGATCTTGATTTTATTTATTCTGTTTTTAGGTTACAAGGATTTAGCCATTCTAAGACTATTGAATAGATTTTATAAATGTAATTTTATCATTTTTCAAAAATGAGTTTGCCAGAAATTTCCATTTTAATTTTCTGATTTGATATTCATATATGCACGCTGGTATTTCTTCATCTCAGACAAGACTTTTGTCATTATTAGCTCCATTTAGCTACATAATGATAGGTCAATTCATTATTTAAATCATCCCCCAATAAATTTCAGTTATTTAAATCATAAATTGCTTGTTACATTATATGTAAATATTTTCTTTTCACCTAGAAAACATTTCAGAAGTCTTATGGTACTCAGATATAGAACTCTGGTAAAACTACCATAGGTTAAGATCTGAAGATTGAATCTGATTTACGAAAAATAGAAGCCCAGAACAAATGATCTTCCTCTAGATTACTGCTGCCCATGGAGATGACAATGACTCAAATTTTGTTCTCAAATATAGTCAAGGTCTGTTTTGGAAGTTGAGGGCAAGGGCCTTGGTTCTGCCTCCTGGAATATAATGAGCTGTGTTGCTGCCTCATATTCATTCATTCCATGAATCTGATACACAGAAGGAAGCTGACAGGAAATGAGGTAAGGGAGAGGGGCATGTGAGGCCCAAAGGGAGGTCATTGTGGGCAGACCTACCAGAAGACGGGCCATGATTGCTGCAATACAATCATTGCGGTGTGGGTTGTAAGATGATCTCAGGTCTCTGCTCAGAATCTTTTCCTAGATTGTGATCAGGATTGACACACTTAATAAAACACTGACCTGTTAACATACCTGTTAAACTTCTTTAACTCCTTCCCACTCTGTGATGACATGAACTGGCACTGATATCAAAATACAAATTTCAAAGTGTAGCAGAGATGATGTTCACGTAAGATATGAAGAAATTAACATGTTAAAGTAACTGAAGAACCAGGAGGTCAGTTTCTCTCAGGATTCACAGAAATCCATTCACCTAAATAGATGTGCTCATCTTATCTACTCTTGAGTATGTAGATTTTCACCTAGAATTACCAGCATCTACAAGGCAAGGGATTGGCTCTGTGAATCCTTTGGTATCAGTGTTGGCACCTACATTTCTCTGTGTGATAGTGATAAAAAATGAAACTAGTGTACATCATTGGATAATGAAGGAACTGTTCTCCATTCCCTGTGTTTTCTCTGGGAGTTGCTTGGTTCTTAGGTGCTCTTTTCAAACAGTGTGCAATTACTTGTGTTGACCTTGATGGGGCCCACATCAGGTGCTGGAGGGAAACATGAAATGTCTTTTGTGAATAGCATTGAAGCGAGCACAATAACTGCAAAATCATCCAACAAAATCTGTGTTCCTAAAGCTGAACTTGTCCAATCTTTACTTAGAACTTAAAAAAAAAAAAAAAAAAGAGTGGTTTTATATGTCTTTTAAACTGGGGCTAATTATTGGAATCTCCTGGTATGATTGAAGTACATTTCTGATAGGCTTTACTGAAAGTCTAATATAGGTGAATATAATCTGCACTGCTATTGATGGCTATGGAGACCTGGTTCCTGTGTCTTACAGATAATTTTGGTCTGGGGCACCTGGGTGGTTCAGTTGGTTAAGTGTCTGACTTTTGATTTTGGCTCAGGTCTTGATCTTGGTGTTGTGAGATCGAGCCCCACATGGGGCTTCATGCTGAGCATGGATTCTCTCTCTCTCTCTCTCTCTGTCTCTCTGTCTCTCTCTCTCCCCCCTCCCTCCCTCTTCTCCTCCCCTGCTTGTAAACACACGCATGAGCACAGGCTCTCTCTCTCAAAAAAATAAAACAAAACAAAACAAAGACAGAATTTTGATCTGCCCGATCCCATGCCATCATCATCCCCATTGGATTGGCTCACTTTGGTGAACTATGAATGGAAAACTTCTTTCCAAATGCCGAGCAATTTTATTTCTCCTTACAAACAGAAAATGTTTGCAGCAGTCTTTATTATATCTGAGTGGGTTTTCTTGGATTCATGCCCAGCAAGTTTATTTTTGTGTGGAGTAGGCTGATTTTCTGATTTTCTAATTTTCTGTGTATTTCTTGGTAGAGTTTACCAAACCGTTTATCTTTTCTGACAACTTCAGCTTGGCAAATGCATTGGTGCCTTTAAAAAGCCATGATCTGAAGTTACCTAAGATCTTTATTGTGGACTCTTAGAGTCACAATTTCTGCAGCAACCTTAGCTCAGTCTGACTTGGGAATGGAAACAAGAACTGAGTTGTGTGTTTGTATCCCGAAAGCCCCAAACTGTTCTTGTAAAGTCTCCATTATTTATTTTTGTAGTCCCAGAAGCTTCGCATTATAGATTCATTGTATCATTGTCTTATGATTTGGAGTTTATGATGGTTTCCTAATTAAATGCTCATTTTCTAGTTACCACAGTACTGTTTCACATTGCTTAAAATAGCAACTTCCCCCAGTGTATTTTTGGATTGTGGATAATAGGTTAGAATCAGCAATATTGCAGGAAATAAATGATTTTAAGTATAATATAGAGTATATGTGTATATGTATATATAGTATATAATATATACTATATATATAGATATATATAATATATATAATATACTATATATATAATATCTATATATACTATATATATAGATATAATATAATATATAGATAGATATAATATATATATTATATACTATATATACATATATAATATCTATATATATATCTATATATATATATATCTATATATAGATATATATATAGTATAAAGATTAAAAACATTTCCTCAAGGTCAGTTTCCTCATCTTTTGAACACATACCAACACACATATTCTGTATACAGCTGTCTATAATTTGATATTGATTAATTGACCACAAAATCTAATGGCATGTCTTATAAAAATGAGCCTTTCTTGCATCCTTACAATGGCCACTACTCAGCAACAAAAATAACACACCATTGATACATGAAATACTTGGATGGACCTTAAGGGCCATGTGCTAAGTCAAAAAGCCAATCTCAAAAAGTTATATACTGTCTGATTCCATTTACATAACAGTCTTGACAAAATTACAGAAGTAGATAACAGATTAGTTGTTGCCATGGGTTTGGGATGGAGGTGATGGGAGGGAGTGGGGTTGGGTATGACCAAAAAGAGGACCATAAGTGAGATCTTTGTGGTGATGGAATGGTTTGTATCTTGATTATGGTGGTTAGGTGAATAAGCATGTATGATAAAAAGGCATAGAACCACACACACACACACACACACACACACACACACACACACACACCTACACCTACTGCACTAATATCAGCTTCCTGATTTTGATATTGTACCATAATTATATAAAATGTAACCATTGGGGGTAAAGTGGGTGAAATAAAACCATTGTGGACAGATCTATATTATTTTTGTAATTTCCTATGAACCTATAATTATTAATTTTTTTTTCAAATGTGGCAGTAGTCATAAGGTGCTGTAAGGAAAACAAACCTCTTATTGATGTTGCTAATAAATGTGGTAATTGACTCTTAGAGCTGGAAAAGGCTTGACATAATATTCACAGAAAATGTCAGAATAACGTAGCAGTCCTAACCTTTGTGTTGTGAAATTTTGCTGATGTGGTAGAAGTTATTTGATGCTTAAAAAAAATTAAGAGGGCGCCTGGGTGGCGCAGTCGGTTAAGCGTCCGACTTCAGCCAGGTCACGATCTCGCGGTCCGTGAGTTCGAGCCCCGCGTCAGGCTCGGGGCTGATGGCTCGGAGCCTGGAGCCTGTTTCCGATTCTGTGTCTCCCTCTCTCTCTGCACCTCCCCCGTTCATGCTCTGTCTCTCTCTGTCCCAAAAATAAATAAAAACATTGAAAAAAAAATTTAAAAAAAAAATTAAGAAATCCATATCCAGGCCTTTAAGCTGGCTAAGAAAAACAAGCATTTCGAGTTCAAGGTATGGCAAGGGGAACCTAGGAAAAACCCATAAGGAAGTAAACCTCAACATATGGTCTGAAATTTATGTAAAACTGTCAGCCCCAAATCTAGGGAAGAGAGAGAAGGATTTATACTTTAGTGCTTTTTTTCTTTTTTAGTGCTTTTCTTGATTTGTCAAGTGGCAAGTCATTTAAGGAATATGCTGTTGTACCTTCTCCACTTCTTCTCTTCCCTTCCCCTATGAAGTAAAAAAAAAGAAGATACAGTCATAGAATAAGAACTCCTAGAAGCACAAAGAGTGGGTCTTCATCACCTTCCTTTAGATATAAGAGTATCTACATCTCAGAGGGTAATACATTTTATATCAATCTCTGTATCTCTTACTGCCATATCTTAGTGTTTGCCATACAGTTTGTGAACTCATTTACCATAAAATTTAATAGTTGATTACCAACACCTTCAGTAGTCTTTAAGTGAATGGGAACTGAATTATTCTTTAAGAACAGCGCAGTTCAGGGAAAAGTTGCAGCAATGATACAAAATTAATGGATTTTCTGAGTGTAATTTGAAGTATAGGCAAAAAAGGATTTTAACCCAAGTACCCTAAAGGATAGTCTTACAGAACTCTTGGTATCCATGGGAATAATATTGAAGAATATACAGGCAAGTTCCAATTATTCTTTGGAAATGACAGGGATATGCTGAGGGAGTGTTGGTAAAGGTACAGTGCCTTGAATTTTCTTCGTCAGGTTGTACACATGCATTGCTCCGAGTGATTAGAAGATGGTGTAACATTTTTTTAATACCACAGCCCTATGTGTGATCCAGTTGTTCTGCTTTGCATCAAGACAGTGTGATTTACAAAGTTTCCATTGTACAAAACTAATTAAAAGTATTTAAAAAGGACTTCACTTAACAAAGGATTTCCTGTGACATCCATTTAAGAGTGAACTCTTTCAGGGTGTGAAAGTAGATTTTTATAGATCACTAACAACCTGAAGGCTTCTGGGAGTAGAAAGATATAAAACTGTTGTTAGGAGGCAATGCCAATTGAAGATCAGTCAAAAATGACATAAAGTATTTCTGCAACCTTTAGATGAATTGAGCAGAAAATATCTGTTTATAAGCCATTTTGCAAGAACATATCAATTATATACACTTGCACACTGTCTATAAATTCTTTTAATATCATCATAAATAATAGCTGGAAGGATTTTCAATAGACAAAATAAATGTGTCTCTTTTTTATTTTACGGCTAACATTCTTGAGGGAGAAGTCAGTCCATTTATTTCTCCTCATTTTGGTCTTCTATTCTCTTCTCTATCGAGGTCATTCTTGATTCAGTCCCACCAGGTCTTTACTGCTCAAACACTGAGGTTTTTCTTTTATTAACCACATTCAACAATTATTTTTTAATCCTTACATTAGTTGACTTCTTCCTAGCATTTGATAGCTTTAATCATATGAAACTTTTGGAAACATTTTCCTTTGGTTCTACTTATACCATGTCCTCTGGTAAAACCTCCTTCATGCCTTACCAGCCCTTCTTGGCCTTTGTTACTGGCTTCTCTTTCTTAGTCTACTCCCAAAGCATGGGCTTCCCCCAAGGCTCCATCCTCACTCAGCCCCCTTGTCTTCCTCTTGGTTGGTGATCTTGTAAGTGCCAACACTTTTAGTTATAATTAAGTATTCTTGTCTCAGATACGTATCTGTGGCCACTCTCTTCTGAACTTTTGGCCTGATTTTCCAATCTCAGTGTTTTATCTTACTTCATAAACCCCTGCGTCTCTCCCTGAATACCTGCTCTTATCCCACCAAGTTTTCAGTCTCTTCCTAAGTTCTGCTTACTCCTTATTTCTCAGTTCATTACCTCATTTCACAACCTTGAAGATCGTTCAAATCCAGAAATTTCTCTACATCCCTACTGCCACTATTTTTTTTAGCCCTCAACATTTCTTACCAGTACCCTAATGTGTATCCTAATTTCTTCCTCTTAACATCCACCCTCCTCATAAAGTGAGAATTATATCTTTGTTTTAATTTAAATTTTGGCTAATATACAGTGCAATATTGGTTTCAGGAATAGAATTCGGTGATTCATCACTTACATACAGCACCCAGCACTTATCACAAGTGCCCTTCTTAATACACATCACCCTCCTAGCCCATCTCCCACTCACCTCCATCCATCAACCCTCAGTTTGTTCTCTATCATTAAGAATCTCTTGTGGTTTGTTTCCCTGTCTCCTTTTTCCCCCTTACCATATTTTCATCTGTTTTGTTCTTAAATTCCACATATGAGTGAAATCATAGGGTATTTGTCTGGTTGACTTATTTCACTTACCATAAATATATTCTAGCTCCATCCATGTCATTGCAAATGGCAAGATTTCATTATTTTTGATGGCTGGGAAATATTCCATGATATATATATATATATATATACACTACATATATATATATATGTAGTGTGTATATATATATATTGGTGTATATATATATGGTATATATATATATATATATAGGTGTATATATATATGGTATATATATATATAGGTGTATATATATATATATGGTATATAAATATATGGTGTGTGTGTATATATATATATATGGTGTATATATATATATGGCGTATATATATATGGTATATATATATATATATATATATATATATATATATATACCACATCTTCTTTATCCATTCATCTGTTGATGGATATTTGAGCTCTCTCTATAGTCTGGCTATTGTTGGTAATGCTGCTGTAAACATCAGGATGCATGTACCCGTTCGAGTCTGTATTTTTGTATCCTTTGGGTAAATACCTAATGGTGTAATTGCTATATTGTAGGGTAGTTCTATTTTTAGTTTTTTGAGGAATGTCCCTAATGTTCTCCAGAGTGGCACCAGTTTGCATTCCCACCAACAGTGCAAGAGGGGTACCCTTTCTCTGCATCCTCGCCAACACCTGTAGTTTCTTGTGTTGTTAATTTTAGCCATTCTGACAGGTGTGAGGTGGTATCTCATTGTGGTTTTGATTTGCATTTCCCTGATGATGAATGATGTTGAGCATCTTTTCATGTGTCTATTAGCCATCTGGATGTCGTCTTTGGAAAAGTGTCTATTCTTGTCTTCTGCCCATTTCTTTACTAGGTTATTTGTTTTGGGGGGGAGTTTTGTGTTTGATAAGTTCTTTACAGATTTTGGGTACTAACCCTTTATCAGATATGCCATTCTCCCATTCTGTAGGCTGCCTTTTAGTTTTGTTGTTTCCTTCACTGTGCAGAAGCTTTTTATCTTGATGAAGTCCCAGTGGTTCATATTTGCTTTTGGTCTCCTTGCCTTCGGTGACATGTCTAGTAAAACGTGGCTCTGGCTGAAGTCAAAGAGGTTGCTGCCTCTAGACTGCTACAACCTGATAATATTGCTTGAAATCTGGAATCGCGATGCCTTCAGTTTTGTTTTTCTTTTTCAAGATTGCTTTGGCTATTCGGGGTCTTTTGTGATTCCTTACAAATTTTAGGATTGTTTGGTCTAGCTCTGCAAAAAAATGCTGGTGGTATTTTGATAGGGGTTGCATTAAATGTATAGATTGCTTTAGGTAGGATAGACACTTTAACAATGTTTGTTCTCCAATCCATGAACATGGAATGCTTTTCCATTTCTTTGTGTTTTCTTCAATTTCTTTAAGTGTTCTATAGTTTTCAGAATACAGATCTTTTACCTCTTTAGTTAGGTTTATTCCTAGATATCTTACTGTTTTTGGTGCAATTGTGAATGGGATTGATCCCTTGATTTCTTTTTCAGTTACTTAGTTATTGGTGTATAGCAGAATTATCTTTCTAATTCACATCTGATTATCTCAGTCATGGTTCTTCAGATATTACCATCAGATTCTTGCCTACATTTCTGGATACATAAATTGGTTGCCATTCCAACACTCAAGTTTTGACCTCTCCATCCTAAAATTTATTGTCACTTTTCCTAGAATACCCTTTCTCAGACCTTGTCCATCTGGTAAACTCCTGTTAATTCTCTGTGGTACATACATATTTATCATACGTGTGAAGTTTTCCCTGGTTCTTCCAAAACCTGCAACCATTTGTCACAGTCACAAGACTAATTGTTTTCATTTTCCTTACTTCATCATCCTTGGGTTTCATCTTCTGCTTCTGAAAAATTATGCCTCATATCACCAGAGTAAGTGTGGTCTTCTTTTGTGCTTCAAACATTGGGAGTGAGTCACCCTTTCTATTTGATACCCACATTGACCATGCAAAAAGGGATGCCTTCCACTCTCCCTTGTGTTACATTCTCTCCCAATTTATGCATTGATCACAAGCAGAATTTGCCTCTTATTCCTTTAGTAAGAATGTCCTATCCCATGCCTTATTTTTTCTTACAGATCCTCTTTTCCCCTCTAATGAACCAGCTTAAGCTCCTTGGGACTGGAATATGTTTCACTCTGGGTGCCTGGCACTGTGCTCTTCTTGAAAGTATTTCTTCCCTCCACATGCTTAACCGTTGTCCAGAACAAAACTTGTATAATATATCTCTTCCTTTTTTCAAGGCATATAGTGTGAGGTATCAAGGATAGGTCTTTGTCTTGGTAGTTCAGCATTTTAGGTGACTTACATCTGCAGACTCATCTTTGTATCCACTTATTACCACTTTCCATGAATTCCTGGGCCCCCTTACTCCACCAGCATATCTTCGTAGGCTGTGGAGACCCAATTTAGGTCTCCTTTCTGCAATCTTGATGTATAAAAGAAAAATCGTACCAAATCAGTTAAATAAGCAAGGAGGATTTTATTCAAGACAATTGCATTAGGGGACAAACACTATTGTGATAGGAGAGAGCTTGAACTCAACTCTCCTGAAACAAAAGGACTAAGAGCTTTTCAGTGCAGGGGTGAGCTAGTGGAAAAGTAGTAGAGGATATTAGTGGAGATGTTGGTATTGTGATTAGGTCATTTTTATTTCTAATCAGTGCTTGTGAAGGCTTCTACCTTTCCACAGAGACTGGGGGATAGGGATGCTATCTTTCTTGATGATTATATTTCATAGAGATAGCTCTCACATCCTAGAGAAAGACATTCCTGGGTTACAGCAGATTTCTGTCCCAAAGGGGCAAAGAACAAATGATTAATTGCAAGTTTTCTAAGTAAATACTCTAGGAAAAAGGAGGTCAGGGGTCTGTAGTCAGGAAGAAACTTGCCTAAAATTTGGTCAAGCAGTTTTAAGTTCATCTTGGTCAGATGGGTAAGCATAAACTAAAAGGTAAATAATGACACATTTAACTTGCTTTCATGTGGCTTTTCCTGTTCCGTCAATAACAATGAAATGGGTCATGCAGTAGGGCAGGTACCATTAGTAATGAAATTTATATACACTTTATTCTAATAATGTGCTACCATTGTGAATAATTTCCCTCTTAGGTCATGTCCTTTTGAGAAGGAATGAAAAAGCACCTCAAAATGAATGCATTGCAATTATCACTGTTTTCTTCCTTCTAACTCACTATTTATTAAAGGTGAATGCATTTATCACACAGGCAAATGCTTGTGGTTTGATTGATTTGTATTATTGCTTTCTCTGTACTGTAGAAGTTCCTATTAGGGTCTTTCTGAAATGCAGAAAATAATAATTTAGCACCCTGGCTGGGCTGTTTCTAATATAAGTAACTCATACTAAGCTAGAGAGCAGCTAAGTTAAAGAGAAAGGGAAGTAGTGAAGTAGTCAGTAAGACAACAAAGAGATCATAAATCAATGCCACATCTTTATTATTATTCTTATTTTATTTTTCAATGTCACCATCTTTAAAGCATACACTTTCAAGGGCGGATCTTGACTATGTCAGGTGATTTTTTTTTCACTTGCTTATTTCAAAAATATGTATTTGACTTATTTTCCCATGCCTATTATCTAAAATAGATTACATAAATACAGATAGTGGTCCCAAGGCAGTAGTGATTTTTTTATTATATTAAATATATTATAATTATTACTGTGACCTGACGTTATAGACAAAATTGCATGCAGTGGGGGCAATAAAGGAAAGATAGGAGTTGGGTTGGGGAACAGAATGAGTGGTCAGTAAAGGCTGTCAGGGACAATTAATAACTTGAGCTCTTTAGAAAGTACCCTTAATTGTTTTCCAATTTTATTTTTGTTTGCATTGCCATCTTAGCTTACAACTTCATTTCTTTCTTGCTGTACCGCTCCCACACGAGGCTACTTGTCCAAACCCCAAGTCCGTTGCCCTCTCCATTTTTGTCTCCACCCTAATCCAAGCCAGCTTCCCACATCTCAGGTGGACTACTACAGTAATATCCTTGCTGATACTCCAATTTTTATTGCCTCTCTACAATCTATGTTTTATACAAAGTAAGCTTTCAAAAATGTAAACCAGACCAAATTGTTCTGCTTAGTACCTGCATAACTCTCCTGTTGCTTTTCCATGTACTCAGAATAAATTCCAAACTTGCATTCCAAACCCAATAGATTCTAGACTTTGTCTACCTCATCTACCTAACATCTTACTACTGTCCTCCTGGTTCATATTACTCTTGGCACATCATGCTTTCTGTTCCTTGGAACTGGCAAGCTTATTTCTGCTAAGGGGTCTTTGCCCTTCCCGTTCCCTCTCTTGGGACAGCTTTGCCACCAGATTGTTGTGTAGCAGGCTGTCTTGCTGCTCATCTCTCAGCACAAATATCCCGTCATCAGTGAGGATTCCCTGATGACTCAATCTATATCAGTCCCTTTCTCCCGGTTCACCCTCTATTCATCACCTTTATCTGGTTTGAATTTCATTTTAATAATTAAATTACCTGAAATTTCCTTGTTTGTGTTTTTGTTTTGCTTGTCTACTGCTATGAGACTATAAGCTCCATGAGAGTAAGGATCTTCCCTGTCACATATACTGTTATAGCACAAGCAGCAAAAACACCCCCAAAACATTGATTTGCTCAATAAATATTTGAGTGAATTAATTAATTTACTAAATAATTATCATGTACTAATGTCCTACTATCTGTGGGGTCCAATATAACATTCATTTGAAGTCACAAATGAATATTGCATGGTCCCATACCTCATGTAGCTTACTGGCTGGCTGGTACCTTTATCTGGGCATCTGGTTACCAAACCATATTTCAGGATATATACTTAACTTTTGTTTGGAAAAGCAAGATGAAATTGATAAGATTTATGGTTAGTTAGATACTTTTGGTTCTCTAAGTGTACTTTATGTTCTACTTCTCTTGAAATGTATTTAGTAGTTGGTGGGAGCCATCAGAGATGTGTTAGCAGGATGGACAGTAGCACAGCATGCTTAGCAAGAGTAAGTTAGACATCTTTTGGCAGAATGGATCGAAGGATAGACAAACTGGAGGCAAGGAGACCAGCAGTCAGCAATTTTCTGTGATGTGACAGTCCAGAGATGACAGACTAAGGGTTTGAAAGGTAGGATAGTAGTTTTCCTAAATAAATATATTACTACACACACACACACACACACACACACACACACACACACAGAGAGAGAGAGAGAGAGAGAGAGAGAGAGAGAGATACAGATACAGATACAGTTAGGTGCCCACAAGGAACTTTTTCCTTACTACCTTTATCCTGTATTGAAGTTATCCCATTCTTCAAACAGAGGCTTTTTTTTTTTTTTTTTTTTTTTTTTACCTTCACACTCATGAACTATCTCTTCCTGTGGTTACATTTTTAGGAATAGATTTTTGGATATATTTTACTATTCTTAGGTATTTAAAAGCATTCTTAAAATCTCTATAAATACTCAAAATATTCCATATTTTTGGCATAGTTGAAATATCCATAGTTGAGTTTGTCCACCAATGGTCTTTACTCATGAAGTGCTGTTAATTAGGCTTTCTTAACAGATTACCATAATAGTCCTTTTTTAAAAATTTTTTTTGCTTAATGTTTATTTTTGAGAGAGAGAGAGAGAGAGAGAGCCAGCACGAGCAGGGGAGGGGCAGAGAGAGAGGAAGACACAATCTGAAGCAGGCTCCAGGCTCTGAGCTGTCAGCACAGAGCCCGATGCGGGGCTCGAACTCATGAACTGTGAGATCACGACCTGAGCCAAAGTCAGATGCCCAACCAACTGAGCCACCCAGGAGTCCCTGGCCTTATTTTCTTTGTAAATATTTCACTCCTATCTACCCCCACCCAATACACACACCAGATCGAATCATACTTGTTTCCGAGATGTCCTAACATACAAATCATGTCTAGCCTTATGACATTTTGTTTATGCGTCTCATTCATATCTTTTGGTTTTGCTATATGCCATAGCTCCAAGGGTGCCAAAGTGCTAAATCCACTGGTTGTATTTCAATCCTCACTTTATTTGAATTCTTAAAACATTTGATGTTGATGACCACTCTGCCCTTGAAACATTGTTTTCCATTGGTTTCCATGGCATAACATCCTCTGTTTTCTTTTTTCCTTGCCTCTTAGTCTCTTTCTTGTCTACAGGAACATTCTCCACTTGGTCATTAAATAACATTTTCCAAAGCATAGATCCTCTTCCCTTCTAATTCTGCATGCTCTCCCAGCTGTTACCTTCATGCCCACATTTTTGGCTAGCAAGATCCTCTTAAAGTTAGTGCCTGAATCCTTATGACATGATCCTGCTCGTCTCTGGATGCTTCCTTGCTATCTAGTTTGTGAAGATATTCTAGTGTCTCCTTATGTATTTCCTTCCCTAGACCTGAGGTCAGCCATTTCTCCAGGAAGTCCTGGTTTCTTTTATTGGGAAATGGTATTTCAGGACTATAACTTGGGCTCAGGACTATGTGGTTTTATTTCATCTTTTGTATTTTACGTCTATGTTTCCTTTCTTCCACATTGATGATCATGGTTCTACAGGTCACGGGGAATGTTAGAATTAGAATACCCTACATTACAAACACAGCAGCCTCAGGATAACAATTCTAACACTATCACCATCAATATAATATATATATACTGCTTTTGATTTAGGAAATGTTAGTGAGAATGCTAATGAGTATGCATGCATATTCTGATCTGTCTAGAACGTTACAGACCTCTGTATTATTTGTTTGTAAATGTAACAGATGGTGCTGACTAGTAGGAATGATTTTTCCTCGGTATTCCCTTCTTTATAGTTGAGGTTGTCAGTGGTTTCCGAGAGAAGTCTTGTGGGGATTCCACACTCAACAGGCAGATTGGTATAATTAGGCTCAGTGAATTTGCACCGTGAGGTGGTGCCAGGTGGAGGTTAGAGGTGGGCCCTCTACTCATTATTTTTACTCCATTTCCTGTAAAGGGAACTTCCAGGCTTATGAAAAGATTCGATCCTTTGGGGATCAGTGGTTCTCCTTTTATATGTTTACTGCCAGTGAATATAGTACTGATTTTGTTTCCTGCTGAAATATATTTTAATGGCTAATCCTTTGAAAGCCTTTTTGAGAGGATCTTAATCATTGTTCAAATAAGGATGGAGGTGTTTGTGATAGATCTATGATAGAAAAGGGGTTTCATGAATTCATTTTGGAATGACATGTAAGTGTTCATCTATTTGGAGAAAAAGCGAAGCTGAAACCTATTTCAGTGGGAATAATGAGAAGCTGTGGAGTTTTTGCTCTGGCAGCATCCCTAGCTTCCAGCCCATGAATGATTCCGACTCAGTTTTCTTTTACGATCTAATTTTTTAAGAGCAGCTTTAGGTTCTAATAAGCAAGATTGAGAGGAAGGTATCAAGATTTCCCATACACGCCCCACTTGGTTTTACTGTGTAAACTGTTACTTTGTACAAAGAAATCTTAACATTTGCAGGAAGTTAATGGGAAAAAAAGGTAAAGTCTTTTGAGCTTTTGTGCGGTTGGGTTTGGGGCAGCCAAACTCAAATCTAGCTCTGAAAGCATTAAGGAGGAAGGAAAGAAATTTGATAGTGGAAATCATATTACATACATTTATGATGTGATTTAATAGCTGAGAAGACTGATGTGTGATATGTGGGATGTACTGGATAACCTCTGCTTCTATTTAATGAGACATCACTAACCAGGTATTCCTTTCCTTTTTAGCTACATCTAAACCTGAAAGATATTAAAAACAAAGAAATGTGGAGCAGGAAAAAAATGGAATTAAGTAAATGTTGAGATTCATTTAAAAGAAAGGCTTGTAGGGGCTAAATACATACAACTTGGATTACATCAGTTTAAGAAAGAATGTAACCTCCAAATAATGAAAAGCAGCAAATAAGAATTCTAAAAGCAGGGAAGATTTATTTCATGATGCAGCAGTTTATGACTAAAAGGAATAAAATGAAATAAAGATATGGGAATTAAGTTTAAAATTATCTTAATATTTACCAATTATGATAACTTGGAAGAAATACTTTTTGTTGTTTGTGTGCATTGAAACTGTCCCTTTGCACACTGCATGCACACTTGCCAAGAAAGTGGAGGTATTTCATGTCCTGCATGTGAGCTGATCTGCATTGAATAGTGGGGTTTGTGAAGGGTTTGAATGGGGAGGATGAGAAGGCAAACCTTAAACTTGACAATTTATTGTATCACATTATCTTCTGATTTAAGTAACTTATTTTGGATAGCTTGGTCTTTATCAAGTGAATATTCAATTTCAGTTTTGTATTTCTTCCTCTGCCACATTTCCTTTTTAAAGTGACATCTTGCTGTACGGGTGATAGGGCTTACATGATCTCCTAGAAGGACAAATGGGGATCGCATAACCAATCCTCATCCTCTAGACCTTCCTGAGTCCTTGCTGGGCAGTGACTGGTTTGCTTTGCTTTTGACATTGGTGGCTGCTGAAATCTGTCTGGCCAAGACTTGCATTGTGGGTACCACAAAAGCACTTCCAGCACATACCCCTGATCCCAGCTATTTGCCTTTGCTCACCAAATCCCTACACACTGTACTTACTTTGTCCCACCTCTAGCCCTGTTTTCACCTCCTCATATTCTCCCTGGGGCATATGGAAAATTCTGGATTCCTTGTATACCCTAGCAGAAAACATGGCGGGCGGGGTTTGAGGCTCTATTCCACTCACCCACTGAGCCACTTTCTTCCACTTGTGTTTCTGCTGTATGTTGTACAGTGTTGGGCATGAGCATGTGAAGAACTTCCTCAGGCAACACTCACAAAAGTGTGCCACTAACCAGACTTCCCAGTGTTTTAGAGCTCCCGGTGCCTACCTGAATATTTCCATAATACCCTGCCCCTCACCAGCCTGGGAAAGTTAAGGACCTGTGCATCTGACTTTTCACCCTTGCCTGTATCTTCTGCTCCTGCAATCCACCTGGCCACATCTGGCAGCCTTTCATTCCCTCCTTGAATCTTACAGCCACTTCCTGTGCCATATCTTTTCTCCATCCCAGAGTGGAGTTTTCCCTGTCACCTTCCTTGATGTCATAATGTCAGAATATCTGCTGGAAAGAAAAGTGAAAACACATGGGCGACATTTTGTAAATGCTAACTGTGTTACAATAATAAAAAATATTAAATTTAGGTTCTGATGTAAAAGGTTATGTAAAGCTCCTTCTAATTTAAGGCTGTTTCTATCCCATCTACCACCCTTCCTCTTTCCTATCCATTTCTTAGATCACTGTCATTCCCTGTCATAAACTGTAAAACTAAGCATTTGGAGTACATTTGCTTTCTCCCTCTAGTGGCTGCCATCATCCTGGCCTCTGGATTCCTCAACTTTTCTGTCCTTTATGACTTTCACTAAATTATGGAATGGCTTCACACCCCAAACTATTAATTCCCTAGAGCCCAGTCTTGGAACACAACCTTTCCTTTTAGCTTTCTCACATGACCACTATTAAAATACTCTTTCTTCTTCAGCCTTTGACTTCTGTGTTCCCTTCTTGCCTGTTGGCTCCCCTACCCCCTTCCCTTCTCATTCCTCTTAAATTCCATGAACCTCGCCTTCCATACTCTCTTGAAAATATCCTCAACTCCCCCTTAATCTTCATTTCACGTGCCTGACCGATTCTCAGTTTGGATCAATCTAGTGCAGTTTCTCCATGCTGCAGCCTGAATTTCTGAGTGCAAGGCACAGTGCCTAGCATATGGTAATTGCCTAATGTTTGCTCAATGAATAAAAGCCTGTGGAATGCATACAGGGTAGTACTTAAGATCCTGAAATTTGGATAGGATATAGACACCATCTCAAACTGTAGGACCCTGGGCATATTAATGAATCTCTGTGTTTCGATCTCTTCACTGTTCAGATAAAGATCACAGTAGTATCTACTGTATATGAGGATTCAAAGGCACAATGAGCATAAACCATTTGGTGAGGGGCTGGCACATGGTACCCCTCATGGCATTTTAGCCCCTGTGTAATTGTTGAAGCAGAGTGGACTAGTCACCTACACCTGCACCATGGTTTGTGTTCCTTTACCACATAGTTTCAGTAGTCCAAAAAGCTATGATTGGACTGGCTAGTGGGAGGAGAAAGGAACAAGGAGCTGCAAGTTAGATGGATATGAGATCACAGCAAGCAGGAGTTAGGAGTATTTGTTAGCAGCTAATGAAAGTATTGTAGTATTTTGTTGACACTGTTTCTCACTCAAAGTCTAATAAATATGAACACAAAAAACTTGTTACCATACAAGTAAATTCAGAAAAAGCAGAATAATCCTAATTTTTGCTAAGATCACATCTTAGATTTTGCTTGGGCTTATACTTTGTTCTTGCTTCATTTTTCCCTCTCTTAATCACCATTCTCCCTTCTCTTGTGTAGTTCCCAAGTTTTCCTACAAGGACACTAGTCCTCTAAATATGCCATAAAAGTTCATCTAAGCTCTGTTTTTGAGACTTCAGCAAAGATACAGAACCAAGTGGACACTAACATCCACATGTTATTGGAGTTTCCTTACTGCTCATTTAATGGAACGTATCTCTCTGTCTCTGTCTCTGTCTTTCTCCATTCTTTAATAGTATTTTTAGATACCCTAGGAAGTCTTCTGTGAGGATCACCCAACCTACAAACCCCGAGAGGATATGGGGTATATCTTTTCTGCCTTAGGATCCTTCAATCATGTCTGGCCCATAGACAGCCTTAGGGGTGTGTGTGTGTGTGTGTGTGTGTGTGTGTGTGTGTGTATCTGTGTGTGTGTGTGCGTGTGCACATGTGCATGTGTGTGGGTTACTATTGAATTAACTTAAAAGATGGGTAATTTGCCTTGAAGGTCAGATATCCACAGATATGATGGAAATTTGTGTTACCACTTAAGATTTCTGGATTTCTTTGCTTTAATTCTGCCAAAGAGTTCACTAGCCAAATTCTTCACTGGACCTTTTAAAACTATTTTATGGTCCACTGTTCTTTTTTTTCTTCTATTCCCATCCTTCTCCATCTTTCATTTATGTTACACTGTAGAGAAGGGGGACAACATATACACACATTTAATGGTTTTAAGCATTTTCACAAATATTAAATAATTACTTAACGTATCGTGACTCCCACAAACAGAATGTGATACCCACAATAATAACCCAAGGGGTAGATTTTATCTCCCCAGTTTGTAGGTGAGAAAACCGAAGTGCTAAGAGGTTAAATACATTTTCCAAGGACATATGGCTGTTAACGGGAAGGAAACTAGATTTGAATCTAGATTTGAAAAATATATTTTGGGACTGTAATCTTCTTGAGGGATGACAGCTTACATAAATTCATATAAAACTTACACTTGATCTAACATATTCGTGTCAGGTACTATGCCAATAGTTGCAAATTAGAAATTAGGTAATGTTACATATTTGACTTTTTGCAATTAAGATAATTAATTATTTGGAAATGTTGTAAATAAAATGTGTTCAGGTATTTCAACAAAGTTGCACAGTGACTGAGTGCCAATTTGAAGAAATGAAAATAAATCTCTCTAATAAGAAAGGTAGCTTTGTTAGAAAGGGGGAGTCATGAGTATATCTATAGAGTCCAGAGAAAATTTTTAAACAAGCCATGGTTTTAAAAAGGATTTAAGTAATTTCTCTGTATAACCCTTGTATTTATACACAGTGTTTATGAAATACTTGGCAATAAGAGAATTAATTTACTAGAGCCGTCCACACCCAATCATTAGACTATGTACATCACCTTTCTCACTGATTCACTCAGGTATGACTTAGGAGGCCACAGTTTCAACCAAATCATCAGTATCCATGTAATAGATTTATTTCTTTATTGTCTGTGTTCCTCCACTAGAATGTAGAATTTACTTTTGGAGTTTGTTCACTGATATATCCCCAGGACCTAGAACAGTGGCTTGCACATTATTGGTGTTCAAAAAATATTTGTAAATGGTTGACTGACTAGCATGGAAATTTATTTAGTTTATTCAACTATTCTGATGGGAACAGGTCAGGTTGTTTCCAAGTGTCATACATGACAAACAACATCACAGTGAATTTTCTTTTATATGTCTCTATGCCTATATGCAAGGATGTGTCTAGGGTAGAGTCTCATAAGAAAAATCTGTGGGTCAAAATATATGCACACTTTAAAATTTTAAGACAAGAAATATAGCCCTCCAGAAAGGTTACACCAGTTTATACTCTCCATTATGGGAGTATCTATTTCCTCGGATCCTTGCCAATACTATGTGTAAGAGAACTTTTTAATGTCTCTCTAGCTGTTGGGCAAAACTGTCATTTTTAAAAATTTTTTTTTCAACGTTTATTTATTTTTGGGACAGAGAGAGACAGAGCATGAACGGGGGAGGGGCAGAGAGAGAGGGAGACACAGAATCGGAAACAGGCTCCAGGCTCCGAGCCATCAGCCCAGAGCCTGACGCGGGGCTCGAACTCGCGGACCGCGAGATCGTGACCTGGCTGAAGTCGGACGCTTAACCGACTGCGCCACCCAGGCGCCCCAAAACTGTCATTTTTAAATGCAAGGTGAAAGAGAAGGTATGATTGAGTAGGCAGCTATCGTTTCTGCCTTGAAATTCATTTACTTCCTTTAAAATGTTGTATCATTCTTTTACTTTTTTCTTGATTTATAAGTCAGTTTTATGAAAAAGTCTAGCATGTTGTTGGATGATAGAAGAGATAAAGATATCTTTCTCTTATTCCTGGCTTTAGTTTTCACCAATAAATACCATGATTGCTCTTATTTTCTTGTAGCTTCATACTGGTCAAGAATGTTTCTTAGTTTCCTATGTATCCTTAGTTTACTATAAGTTTTGTTTTGTTTTAATTGGAAAGGAGAGTTGGATTTTATTGCTTGAGGTCCTCCTATAGGTTTCTTCCCCCTCCTTTTGTCCATTATTGTAGTGAATTGCATTGATATATTTTTTAGTGTTGAGACACTGTTGCATTCCTGGGATAAATGACCTACTTAGTCCTGATGGAATCGATCTGTTGCTACTTTTATTTAGAATTTTACTACATGTTTCTAAGTAAGACTGACTTTTTGTTTTTATATTGACCTGTCTGGCTTGGGTTTAGGAGTTTATTTCAGCATTATAAAATTATTACAATAGCTTTTTCACTTTTCCATGTTATGGAACAGTTGCTATAATCTGGGAATTATCTCCTTCTTGAAGGGATGTAGAAATTAACTTATTAAACTATTTTAACAACTAACTTTGGAGGGGGATAGATATTTTCCATCTATTTACTGTTTTTGAACTTTTTAATTTTTTGTGCCAATTTTGGTAACATATTTTCCTAAAGAGATTATTTGCCTAGGTTTTCAAAGTTATATAAAGCTCCTCATAAGTGTTCTTTTTTCATTTTTAATAAATCTCTTACCTATTTTAATGTCCCCTTTTTTATTCCTTATTTTTTCTCACCCCCTCCCCTTTTAAAAAATAGACTTGCTTGGGGCGCCTGGGTGGCGCAGTCGGTTAAGCGTCCGACTTCAGCCAGGTCACGATCTCGCGGTCCGTGAGTTCGAGCCCCGCGTCAGGCTCTGGGCTGATGGCTCAGAGCCTGGAGCCTGTTTCCGATTCTGTGTCTCCCTCTCTCTCTGCCCCTCCCCCGTTCATGCTCTGTCTCTCTCTGTCCCCAAAATAAATAAACGTTGAAAAAAAAAAATTAAAAAAAAAATAGACTTGCCAAACCATCTGGATTTTAAGTAAATAGTCCTGTGTTTACATGCAGGCCACTAATTTTATTTTATTTTTTAATCCTTAATAAGCCAGGTAAAATATGGGCACTGGCCAAACTTGAGCTGATAATGATTGAAAATTATATTCCTGTTTTCCATCCTTCTAGAGGAACACCTTTATTTTTTTATTTTTTTAATTTTTAATAATTTATTTTTTAAATTTACATCCAAGTTAGTTAGAATATGGTGCAACAATGATTTCAGGAGTAGATTCCATAATGCCCCTTACCCATTTAGCCCATCCCCCCTCCCACAACCCCTCCAGTAACTCTCTGTTTGTTCTCCATATTTAAGAGTCTCTTATGTTTTGTCCCCATCCCTGTTTTTATATTATTTTTGCTTCCCTTCCCTTATGTTCATCTGTTTTGTATCTTAAAGTCCTCATATGAGTGAAGTCATATGATATTTGTCTTTTTCTAATTTCACTTAGCATAATACCCTCTAGTTCCATCCTTCTAGAGGAACACCTTCATTTTTAACAATAATTTAAATTTCACTTTCTTTTTTTTTAATTTTTTTTTTATTTTTGGGACAGAGAGAGACAGAGCATGAACGGGGGAGGGGCAGAGAGAGAGGGAGACACAGAATCGGAAACAGGCTCCAGGCTCTGAGCCATCAGCCCAGAGCCTGACGCGGGGCTCGAACTCACGGACCGCGAGATCGTGACCTGGCTGAAGTTGGACGCTTAACCGACTGCGCCACCCAGGCGCCCCTAAATTTCACTTTCAATGAGAGTTAGTAGGTGTATCTTCTCGAGAGCAAGACCAGGATCTGAGAGCACTTTCCTTTCCTTGTTCCTTCCTTTCTTTGACACTTCCCATGTTGATAGCTCCTGGGATTTAAATTTCAAATTATTACTGCATGCTTAAATTACAATTAATACTTATTTGTATTTATCCATACATTTTACTGTTTTCTTGACTCACTGCTACTTCTGTGTTCATTTTTCCACTTATATTTATTATTTGTTTTACTTTAGTAGCTCCTTTAGTAACTCTTTCAGATAGTGTCTGAGAATTATCGATAAACTTGAAGTTTCACATACCTGGAAAGGTCTTTAGTTTGCACTCATATGAATTACAGCTTAGGAGTATAGAATTTTAGATTTAGAGAGTAGTATATCTCATAACTTTAAATATATAGTTCCACTGTCCTCTTGTATCAAATGTTATTGAAAATTCTGTTCAAACCTAATATTTAATTTTGGACTCTTCAAGTGTTTGTACCAGAAGCCTAGTATATTTTTTCTTTATTCTTGGTGTTCCAGAATGACTGTGATCTGTGTCTGCTTCTCCTCCTCTGATCCCTCTCATCCCTTTGATTGTGAGGGCTAATGTCTTTATTTAGGTTTGAGAAGTATTATAAATTACGGAAGCATTTCCTCCAGTCTGTTGATCTGTTCTCTATTTCTGGGACTACTGCATAAATCTTTAAGGATTTACATCTATTCTCCAGGTTTCTGTGTTTTTCTTTCAAGCTTTCATTTTCTTTTCCTTGTTTTGATATATTTTGGTATACTTTTCTTGGCCAGTTTTCCAGCTCACTTCTTCCCTCTCTTTTTTATTGAGGTATAATTTATATATTTAAAAACGCACAGGTCCCAGGTGCTTCACATTGATCAAGATACAGTTCCTTAATTCCAAGAAGTCCTCTTGAGCCTCTTTCCAGGCAATCCTTACTCTCCATGAGAGACAGCCATTATTTTGATAGCTCTATCACCATTTTTGAACTTTATAAAAATGAAACTATATAGCATATACGCTTTTGTGCTTCGTTTCTTTTGCTCAATATGTCTGTGAGATTTTTTTTTTCATGATGATGTCTGTCTCAATAGCATGTTACTTTCTGAGAAGTATGCTACTTCTCGGTGGCATACTTATTATGAACATATTATAGTTTGTTTATCCAGACTCTTACTGATGGGTGTATGGACTATAATGAAAAAAGCTACTATGAAAATTCTTATACAGGTATTTCATAGATATGCACACTTATTTTTCCTGGAACTAATCTTCACTTGCATCTCTTTTGTTCCCTATCCTATCCAGTTTATGAATTTTAAATAAATCTTTTATTTTTTTTTGTTTCTGAGATCTCTTGTTCATTTTCTATGTGTGTGTAGTATAAGATACTTCTAAATCACGTGGTAGGTGACGTGTTCCATTACATATGTTACTTTCTTTTGTTCTGTTTTCTAGGTACTGGGTTACATACTTCGTCTGTGTTTATTTGGGCCTTTCTTTCATTGGTAATTTTATGTTGTGTTTTCACCTTTGTGAGTGGTGAACCTGTTCACAGCATTTTATGCTTCCGCACCAGTGATTGTCAGAAAGTGGCAGGAGATGCTTGGGATGAGGTGTCCCCATTTCTGGGCTGGGGAGAGAGCTCTGGGGACTTTGCCTGCCCAGACCTATTCAAGCCACCATGGAGTCAGGCACCTCTGGTTACTTCTTCTGGGCACAAGTGAGGCTTGGGGGTTTTGGGGGAGGCATGTTTGGCTGTGAGAAAGCACAGGATTGGTGATGTAGCCAACCATCCTTAGTTGCTGGGCCACCTGTACTCTTCTAATGGGCAGTGTAACCACCACCTACTCCTTATCCTGTTCTAGTTCTCTTGCAGCTGTCCTCCATCCTTTTTTTGACAGTCTGAATTCTGTCAATTAAGTATTTCTGTTCACTTAGGTCGTGTCTTTTATTCCACCAGCCTTGCGAATGTTTCACTTTTCAAATATATTTGTGCCATTTTGTATGGGTTAAAAGTGGGATGGGAAGCTTCAGTGAGTCCTTTTTCTGCCATCTTGATCCCACCCTTCCTTAATGAGTTAGGTCATAGTAATAACTTCTCTATCATAGATATAGGTAAACATTAGAGATGTTAAGGCTGAAAAATCTTTACTGAATTTCTAAAAAAAAAAAAATATATATATATATATGATTTTTGGCTATTTTTCTGTTATCATTTACTTGTGGTTCTTCAAAATCACAGGAGTTTGGTGTCTTTTAAACTTCAAATGCTGTAAGCAATGTGATCTTAAAATTAAGCATGTGTAATTCTGTTCTTTTGCCATAGACAACATTTTGCTAGATTGAAATTAATAGTTTTAAATGAAAAATCTCCACCTGATTGATTGCAACTTCCCAGGAGATATGTTCACTTAGCCCAAAATATACTGTAGGAATGTTATCTTTTATCTACTTAATTTTCATTAAGATTTTAACACATGGATGATTAACTTTGAGAAACTAGATCTGCACATACAACACGTGAAGCTCCATGAGTAATGAGGTATTTGAATCCTAGGGATGTTGGCCGTGGCTTTGGAGGGCACAGGCTTTCAACCACTTAAACCAGAATCTCACAGAAGCTATAATAAGTCTTTGGCTTGTTCTTGTTGCAACTGGCTGAAAAATATCCATTGAATTAAGCAGTGACATGTGGGTATGCTATGTCATAAACCATTAGGGCCATAATACATCACAGAGACTCTGTGCAACTGATTTTCTGGGATTAAAAGTAATGTTTCACTCAGCCAGTTGCTTGTTGCAATTTCAACAGACTTGAAGCCATTTGTTTTTATTTCCCCTTTTACCTCCCTCTCAGAGTTTCCCCATAATAAGATTTACAGTGACTTCAATTTTGGTAAGGAATCAATTTCAGTAGCCCGAAAAGAGTGAATGGTCAGCATTAACTTGAAATCAAAATGGTTTTTACATCTTAAAAAAATAATAAGTTTTTAAATGCTGGTTATGAAAGTCAGTTATATTTTTCTTCTCTGAATTTATGTTACACGACCTTTCATGTCTCTCAATTCTAGCTTCTACACTGCATGTACCATTTCATAATTTTATAATGTTAGAACATTTATTGATGCTGAGAAGCTTGATTGATAGTGAACTGCTTCTTAGTGGTGAGAATTTAGAGTGTGTTATAAGGATAAGTTTGTATATATATATATATATATATATACTGTGAACCCAAACAGATTTAAAATTCAGTACTGCCAGGAGTAATGTTTGATCTTTATAGGTAATAATTACCTAATAAGTTCAGGATGCAGTATAACTAGGAGAAAGAGGGCAGGCTGATATGTAGTAAAACTCTGCCGTCTTAGAAGTGAAAGAATCAGCTTATTCTGTTACTTTATGTTTCAGTAGCTGTAATAATGTTTTTACATTGTGCCTCTGTATGCTTTATTTCTCGCAACTGAAATGATCATGTCCATGAGGATAGTTTTGCTTCTGCATCTCTCCTCTATGAATAATTACAGTTCTTATGTAGTGTTCAAGAAAGAAGATGCTTGGAGCTTTGGAAGCACTTCCAGAACCCTGGACACTCAGGAGTGCCTGCCTTTGTGTGGAAAAAAGATACTGACGTCTACCCATGTAATCACTGCATTTTGCAGATTGATGCAATAATGAGTTCACTATGAAATTTGGAGAATTGGCTTTATTTGGTTTTTTTACAGTGAAGCTTAAATAGTTCAGAATAATCTGGGAAAGGCCATTCACAATTACTAAAACCTGTATCTTAATGAAAAGTTTAAAAGTAATGTGCTTTTGTGCATTCAAGAACATACACAATTTATGTGTTCAATTGCATTGTAATAGCATAAACAGAGATCCTGTTAGGCTTATATAAATGAATAATTAAGAAAACTAAATATACAAATATTTATTGAGTATTTATTGAGGCTTACCAGTCATCTTAAACTGGGTCTCTGCATCCTACAAAAACAAAACAAAACAAAACAAACAAACAAAAAAAACAACTATTCTGTTCTTTACTTTTCAAAAAAATGAGGATTAAAAAGGGGGTGGTTTCAAAGTGATTATGGAAACTAAAGGTACTTTCACATACATAGAAAATATCTATATATATTTATGTAGATATCTCAGATCTCCTTTCATGGGAAAAAAGTAACCTTAGAGGTTCTAGAAAGAATTGTAAATGTCTTAAGACGCTATTGGCAATACAGTAGCCCCTGGGGACAACCTTCAGAGAATATTCTAGTGAATGGTGCCCCCTAGAGCAAGCCTTAGTATGAATGGCATTCCTTGGAGTTTAGCAACACTTACTCGGAGAGATAACTCATGTCATTTACCTGAAATTAGTCCAGTTTGCACTCTAAATTGCCTTTGAAACAAATTTAGTCATAGGCTTGAATTGATTATATGTAGTGACTTGAGAAATCAGGGTAGAATAATGGATACTACTGGGAAAGACAAGGGAGGCCAGGCTAGGCTTCAGAGGGACCTGGGTTCCCCGCCCAGTAACTGTGGTTCAATATGACACACCCTGACTGAGCCACTTGGTAGCATGAGCTCTGTCACCATAGCAACACTGGGACCTCTTCTGCAGATCTTAGCTGTAGCTGTATCTGCCAATCAGCTCCGGCCCTGAGCCATCGAATCCATTTGTGATGAAGCCAGATGCTACATAGTGAAGGATGCACAAACTGAGCACAGATGAGCCAGAGAAAGGGAGGAAGTAAAATTTTCTCTGAAAGTGATTTTTCCTTTCGTATAATAGAAATAATTAATAGTTATAGAATAACAACTGTTCTACTTTGTGTCAAAGCATAATTGATTTGGCAAATCCCCGTTCCCATTGCTAATCAATTGCTTATCTTTAAGAGCTCCTGAAGAACTTTATTTGTTACACTGCAAGTATAGAGCTCACTACTATTGTATTTTGTTTGCAGTGCCCTTGCAAACATGTGCATATGTGTGTATGTGTACTGGGTGTTTGAGTTTGTGTGTGTTCTCCAAGAGATTCTGAGTGCCCTGAGGACAAGAATTATGTGGTATTTATGCTTGTGTCTTTTGTACCTACCACTGTGTCTGACACTTGGTTAGGTACTCCATAAATGCTATTTGAATTGTTTTTTTTTTTTTAAGTTTATTTATTTCGAGAGAGAGAGAGAGAGAGAGAGAAAGTGTGTGTGTGTCTGTGTGTGTGAGTGGGGGAGCGGCAGAGAGAGAGAATCCCAAGCACTCTGTGCTATCAGCGCAAAGCCCCATGTGGGGCTAGATCCCACAAACCATGAGATCATGAGCTGAGCTAAAATCAAGAGTTGGATGCTTAACTGACTGAGCCACCCAGGCTCCCCACTATTTGAACTGTTGAATGTAATTAGGAATGGTTATGTTTAATGAATGATAGAGCCACTCCTGACTAAATGTAATTGGTGACTGAACTGGAGGTGGTCATACAGGAGAGTGTTACAGAGCAAGTATTACTGAGGTCAGATAGTAATGAAAAAGAATTGTCAATTTTATATATGCAGTTTGTAAACAAAAACATGAGAAGGCAATTTTCATAAAGAGCACAAGAACTCTCTCAGAATGTGTGTTTTCATTTATTTGATTGTGGTTTACTAATGGAATAAGAACATTCCCCAGACATCACAGTAAGGAGGCGCATTTTGAGACACAGCAAGCTTTTAAGTGATTCTTCTGATAGGTTATCAGGTAATAGCGATAACCTCTTAGTTTTAAAAATCAGCTCCAGTAAATTACAGGCTTGATATGGAGAAGCATTCTGAAGTTACTGGACAAGCATTATTGTACCTTAAAAGGCAGAAAAAAATTCAATAGTTCAAATTCTTTTCCTGGTTTTTGAGACCCAAAATAAGTCTGCCGGTTATATAACCTAGTTATTAGCCAGGTTTTAAGACACCTACCAAAGGTCTTGTCTTTAATGTCCATGCTTCTTCCCCTCCATCATGCTGCCTTATTATAATTAAAATATATGCAGATGATCAATAACTTGACAAAGGAAATGAACACTCTAAAATTCTAAGTACAGTTATTTGTATAGGAAAGCCAACTGTTCTGTTAAAAATCTAGGCTGACTGACCTAGATCTCCAAACTGTAGAGGTTTGCCGAGACACGTGCAGCCGTGGAAATCTCTGAGATGTGGGTTATTTAAACAGATGGTAACTGTGACACAGTGAGCTCTACATGTAAATTGGCAGAGACCAAAACCAGAAAGGAAGCAAGTTAGAGAGGAAACATTACCTCACTGTAGACTTCTGAGAATTTTAATTAAAACAGAACAAAATTCAGAGTGCTTGGATGTACTTCTTCAGAATATTAATTGAATATCAGTATTGGTTGTATTGTTGCTATGATACCAATAGTTGGCAGGACTGGAGAGTTTTTGGAATCTTCTTTAGACTTTATGAAGTTTCTGAATGTGATGTAGCCCTGCCATTTATATACACTCAAATAAGATCTGGAGGAAGAAAGTAAAGTGGGGGCAGTGTTTCTGCTGTGTTGTTGATGTCGGCAAGTTAAGTTGTAGAGAAACTTTGTTTGTTTGTCCGTAACTGCATTCTGTGGCCAGGCGCTAGTTTGATTGATGAGAAGAGACATTTAAGGCAGATGCGTCGATGACTTCCAGATCCACAAGTTTAGGATTCCAAAAATTCCCAGTGGTGACATGGAGACAGTTCTGTGCTCTTTTCTGAGATTCCCTACTGGTGGCCTAGCCTAAAGCCTGCTAGTCCAGTTCTGCCAATAATTTTGCAAACTTCTACTTTGCTGTATTGGCTTTTTAGCTTAAAAGAGCTGGAATAATTTTTCTTTCCTGCATTCCAAACCTAGCTGATACAGTACATATAGCAAAATAATTGCTATTTCCTGCTGCATTCCATCCCCCAGATCTGTGGTAAGTCTTTCATAAGCCCTGTTTCCATGCTGAATTGTAAAGCACACATCTTTACTTTATTTATCTTTCTCTGTAAGGAAGAAGAGAATAACATTTAAGGAGAAAGAGGTTAAGCTTCTTCATTAAATAACTAAGAGACCATTTTGGAACATGAGATTATCAAGAGTAATAAAGATAAAACACTTTGTCTGAGAAGTCAAGTTTATAGGGTTTAAAGTCATGTTTACAACTTACATAAATCCAGAATAGAAGATGAAAGAATGGATGCTTCTCACAAAGAGCTGCTTTCTAAAATTGACAAGAAATTTCCTGAAATTAGGGTAATGAAACCCAGATTTATTGCATTTTTTCTTCATTGCATGAGACAGAGAGAGAGTCAAGGGACAAAGCAAATACAGGACTTTGGCTCATACTGTTAGATGGCTCTGATGGAAAGATGCATAATCAAGTTCATGCATGCTTATTTTATCTGACATTTAAAAATGCAAGTGTGTGATTAACTCCCTAATGTTATTTTACTTTTGAAAACATGAGACCTAATGTGAAAATTGAGAAAGTTCCAACTTGAAAACAAAGAAGACTGATATTCCCATTAACTACTAGTAATTAACTACTGATTAATATATATATATAACACATATATATTATATATATACACATATATGTGTATACATATATACACATATATATTATATATACACACATATATATACACATATATGTATATATATATGTGTATATATATGTGTGTGTGTGTATATATATATATATATATATATATATAAATATTTGCTTTGGGCCAGTTTTTCTAGGTATATAGTACTTGAAAAAGTATCAGTAATATAAGAGTATATTTCCCACTCCAGAAGTAGAACTTTATGAGTGATTAGGTTAAATCACATTTTTCTATGACTCCTAATTCTGATTTTCTTACCTCCACCTGGCCTGAATTAATTTCTATAATTAGCTTTGTGTGTTTCCTTTCAGTGCATTTTTAAAATTTTGACCTGCATGTGTATATGTAGCTACAAAAATATGGGTTACAATTTTATGTGAGTTCTTTTTACATGAGTAGGATCATACTGTATGTATATTTTTACAACATACTTTTTTTCCTTCAACAATATGCTTTTGAGATCTATCCTTATATTTGCATATAGATCTACCATGTTTGACTCATCAATATTTTTATATCACTAGGACAGAAAAAAACATTGCCAGTTAAACTGATCTTCTTACTGAAAGAGCTCTTTCAGGCTTAGTAGATGTAGATTTTTATCACTTATTACTCTGTGTATATAGAAAGGAAAATACAAGAAAAATTTACAAGATATTCCTAACACCTCTTCACATTCAGAGTTAAGTTCTTGAATCACTGCTTGACTCAGTTACTAATGCTTATGTTTTTCTAAACAGTATTATCCTTTGTGCTATTCAAAGTATTTCTGAAAGAGCACTTCTTTAAAGAATGCTCTATTATTATCTCCAGTATTTTTTTCCAAGTCACTGATACCCATTGTGTCAGTTTTGGTGTTGGCACTTTCTTGATCTGTCCAGAAGGTGGATAACAATCAAGATTCACACTCAGTCTTCAGGCAATTCTTAAGTGGTTTGTTGAGTGCAGTATTACAGGATTGTAATTGTCCAGGTGTGCCATCAGGGATAGCAGTCATTTTTTTCCATGCTTAGTCAATAGCATCCGAAGCATGGCTACTGCCTGAAGAACAGAAATTTATGAAGCAACCCCATTTCATATAGTAAAATGTAGAAAATAGTACAGCTTGGAATTGGTGAAATGCAGTAGTTCATCTCTTAAACTACTATATAGTGTTCCATTTATTTTATTTTTATATAGTATTCCACTTAAAATAATATAATCTACTTGAATGATCTGTTCCTATACTACTGAGCATTAAGGTTGTTTCCTTTTTTTGCTGTTCTGTTTCACTTGGAAAGTATTTTTATTTTTGTGATTTGCATCATGATGGTTAAGATGTAATTTGTGAGGCTTTCATAAAATAAGTATGATATTTCACATATAGTTAAGCTTTAGTATGTAATTAATTAAACTAATAATAAGGTAACAATTAAGTGAAATTGTAGTCTCCCCTCTTTAAACCTATTATTATCACAGTCAGCTATTTAAATGATGCACTTCATATCTCACTTATAACTTTGTAAGCCAGATGATTTTCAGCATTTACATAACATGACTGTAGGCAAGAAACATTTCATATTTGGCATTGACATATTTTTATTTTATTTATTTATTTATTTATTTATTTATTTATTTATTTATTTTCTTTTTCTAATTTTTTTTTAACATTTATTCATTTTTGAGAGACAGAGAGGCAGAGCATGAGCAGGGGAGGGGTAGAGACAGAGGGAGACACAGAATCTGAAGAGGCTCCAGGCTCTGAGCTGTCAGCACAGAGCCCGACGTGGTGCTCGAACTCACAGACTGTGAGATCATGACCTGAGCTGAAGTCAGATGCTTAACTGACTGAGCCACCCAGGCGCCCCTAATGTTTATTTATTTTTGAGAGAGAGAGACAGAGTGAGAGCAGGGGAGGGTTGGAGAGAGAGGGAGACACAGAATCTGAAGAGGCTCCAGGCTCCGAGCTGTCAGCACAGAGCCAGACTTGGGGCTTGAACTCACAAACCGTGAGGTTATGACCTGAGCCAAAGTCGGATGCTTAACTGACTGAGCCACCCCGGGGTCCCTTTGACATGTTTTTTAAGTTATATATACTGTAACTGTAGATTTGCCAAATAAACATTAACATACCCAGTAGTATGAGAAATATAAAGATGCACTAATGAGAAACTAAAAAGTCATCTAGTCTCCCCAGCTTAGTCCTTGCTTGGAATCTTCCTGCATCTCATTTGTTACTTCAGATTTTGGATCTCCCAACCTGGAGGGCCTGCATGTGCAGATTCTGTACCAGGTGGACAGAACCTAGACCTGGGCGGAAGCCTGTCGTCAAGTAGTTCCTCATACCCACCTTGCATCCCCGTTCCATGAGGATGCTTAGTTTAGGCCTGCACGGGCTTCCTCCCTGAAGTGCTGTGGGAAGAAAACTGTTTAGGTTTAAATGGTCCCAAGGCAGGGAGAGACACTGAGGACAGTAATTCTTCTTCCTGATGGTTTTTTGTTTGTTTGTTTGTTTTTTGCTAATTTGGGAGTTAAACATACTAGTGATCTGGATGGAAAATAAACAATAGTGTAGTCAGATTTCTGTTGCCCACCTAATTTATATTTTTCTCTTGTTCCTGATTTCTCTACTTTTTTTTAAGCTATGAAAAAGAGATTTCCCTTCAAAATTACTACAAACTCACTTTCTCAAAATTGCCTGTCTAACTCTATGTCAGTAGACTCTATATCTGTCATATGTTATAAGCTTGGTTATGTTGGATGATTTATAATTTGTTAACATTTCATGCACGGTACATATGGAATGTCTGTCACTAAAGTAAGAGCTATATCACATACTGTTCTTTTGGCTGGAGCATAAAAATAAAACCCTAATCCAAGGAACTGAAACAAATGAAAATTGTCTTAAAATGATCATGGTACACCAGAAGGAAAAAAAATACTGTATTATGAAGAATATTCAGAAGAAATATACTCATGCACAGCTTATATACAATTTGGGAAATGAAATACATCCACACACACACCTGAGATATCCATGTATCTCTATACATCTCTATAATGACGGTTAAATTTGTACTTTTCTTAGTCTCTGATGTGCCTACACAATTCACAGGTTGCCAAAGTGATTTTCATGACTAACAGAATGCTTCATTTACTAACTTACCTCACTAACTTAATTGTTCAATAACGTAATGTGTCATGTGCCGTTGGCAAGATGATGCCCATTAGCTTTTCTAAAACATCTTCCATAAACACACTTAAAATGCTGCCAAAATTGAGGTTCCTGTGCATATTGATGTCACATACTGTGCTACAATCATGGCTCAGTAGATGCAGTTTTTTAGTGCATTCAAAATTCATGCTTTTTCCTTTAAAAATTTTTTTTTAATGTTTATTTATTCTTGAGAGAGAGACAGACAGAGACAGAGTGTGAGTGGGGGAGGGTCAGAGAGAGAGGGAGACACAAAATCTGAAGCAGGTTCCAGGCTCTGAGCTATCAGCACAGAGCCTGACGTGGGGCTTGAACCCACAAACTGAGCCAAAGTCAGGCGCTTGACCCATGACCTGAGCCAAAGTCAGACGCTTAACCGACTGAGCCACCCAGGTGCCCCTCATGCTTTTTCAAGTACATAATTCCTCGTATCTTTTCTGTTTTTTTTTTTTTTTTCATGAATGCAGTTCGAACTCTGTTGTACTCTTAGAATAAAGTGGCACATTCGTCTATTTTTTGTAGTAGTCCCTCTAATGATGGGTTTATGTTCCTTGTCAAGGCTATTATGGTCAAATGACAAAATTAGTATTTTTCATCAGCAGATAGATCTCTGCTCTGTCATTGTGTAGGTGCCCCTGTGACAGCAAGACAGTCTTTGGGGAATTGCCATAGGCATTTACATGTGGTCATACATTTTTCTGATAAAGTAAACCCATGATAAGAGTTTCATAGTCTGTTGAGGAAGATGCTTCATCACTCTTAGACTGACTGTTAGCAGCATTGCTATGATGCTGCCATCGGCTGAACTTGGGATAAATGAAACATCAGCCAGAATCTATCACAGGCTGGGTTGATATGTGACCAAAATACTAAGGATATGATATCAAGCTGGGGACATACTCCTGTAAGGAAAAATAGAGGTATGCAAAATGTAATGAAATCCATATTCCAGTATTGATTATGACATCTAAGAGTCAGAGGGTGCTAGGTTCTGTACGTACCAGTATATGTCATCTCATTTAATTACCATATCAGCTCTTTTCAGGTAATTCTTAGCATTTTCTCATTATAACGATGAAAAAAATGGAACTCGGAGAGGATAAAACATGGGTCCAGTATCACATAGCTGTGTCATTTAGCATCTGAAATACCAGATAGAGAACTTTTACTTGATAATATATAGTTGACAAATAGTATTCATATGATGGGTCTATATTATAGGAATACTAAATATAAAAATAAATTAGCATAACAGTTGTGAAAATTGATATAGTATGATTTTATATGTGACATATCAGATTTTACATACATTATTCCATTCAACAATGTTTTGTGGCCATTATAAATGATACTCAGAAGTTTGCCCAAAATCACATGTTTATGAAGTTTCAAAGCCAGGACTCAAACCTAGTTCCTTGGGACTCAAATTGCATGCTATTTGCTATGTACCTAACAGTGATCTAAAACTTCATTTTATGAAGATGACTTTTTCCTATTAATTTTTGGTGGTATTTATAATGGTTATCCAAATAGAGAACACTAGAATTTAATTGAATCCTATTAGGTGCTTGTGAATTGATGCACATTAGAAAAGAAAACCAGAGAAGTGCTACTGAAATTCACTTCTTGATTCCTTAATAGTTGGGCGTCTTTGAAGTTGAAGTTTCCAGTGTTTTGGGACGTGTTCATCCCTTCCTGATGCTTAGCATGCTCTCTCTCTGTCTCTGTCTCTCTCTCCCTCTCTTTTTCCTCAGTAAAAGCACTTAGCCTTTATGTGTGTTTCTGAGACTTCTTTAGAAGTCACGGGTAATCAAATTCCATGACCTCTTCAACCTCTTGGTTAAGATATTGCTAATTGGTAGGGATATTACTATCTTTTGATAAGAATGGCCTCACTGAACCTCCTTTGGCTTCTATTATTTTTTATTTTTTTAATGTTTATTTATTTTTGAGAGAGAAGGGGGGGGAGGGACAGAGAGAGAGGGAGACACAGATCTGAAGCAGGCTCCCGGCTCAGAGCTATCAGCACAGGGCCCGACGTGGGGCTCAAACCCATGAACTGTGAGATCATGACCTGAGCCAAAGTCGGACCCTTAACTGACTGAGCCCCCAGGCATCCCAACCTTCTTTGACTTTTAAAATTTGCTTTATGTCAGACTCCTAGAGGCCCCTGCAGACAGAAGACCACTGCACTTTTCCTCTCTCCTAGTGTAAACAAGTCACTAGGAAGAAACCTGAATATTGCTCAGAGTAGACACATCATGCTAAAGGGAGAGGAGGCATGAATCAAGCCAGGTGAGACAGGTTAGGAACAAAGTCCCAGAAAAAGTTGGTGTAGAATTGAGTGATTATGTATAGTTAGAATTTAGAAGAAGTCAACAAAAAGTTTTGGTTAATACTTAAATACAAGATGCAACTTTCATACTTATAGTTGATATGAAATCTCGAATAATTCAGGTTTCACTTATTTTGCTTTGAATTTTAATACTGTTGATGGTGATGGAAGGAATTATTAGATATAAAGAAAAGTTACATTTCAAACGTGTAATATTTACAGTGGCAATCATATTGTTTTGACAAAATGTCAGAATATACTCACATTCTATTTTGTACTTTAACACTTTAAAAAGTGATGAAAGGATTAGATGATTATATAATAGCCTGTCTTTCAGATATCTGTACCATTTACTGACTGTTAGAGATGACTTAATGTTCAAAAAGTGGCCATCTCATATAAAAAGCAAATTAAAAATTGCATTTTAATCTTTTTGAAAAAAAATCCACAGATATAGAAAAATGGAAAATTACCAACACTCAGGAGCTTTTTTTTTTTTTTTGCAACAATACACATAGGACTTTTACTCATAATATCCAAACTTTGAATTAACCAGTAGTTCATTAACAAGAGAATAACTTTTACAAATGAAGTATATTCATTCAATGAATTTCTATACAGCAGCACAAAAACAATGAGTAACTGATAAAGACAGCATCTTCCACATTCAAAAATAATATGGTAAGCAAAAAAAGCCAATCTCATTAGGTACCTATTCTAAGATTCTATTTATATGAGGCTCTAGAAAAGGAAAAGACTATATTTATGAAAATGGAAAAAGCAGTTGGATAGGGGTGTGGGCTAACTGGGTAGTGGCAGGGGGAGACATTTTGATTGATAGAAATGTTGTATATTTGATTAGGGTGGCAGTTAATGAATGAGTATAATTTTTAAAATTCATCAATATATAATTAAGATATGTGCCTTTTACTGTATATAAATTTGCTTTGTTTTTTTTTCTGTGACTTTTCCTTTTCTTTTTTTTTAAAAAAAATTTTTAATGTTTATTTATTTTTGAAGGAGTGAGAGACAGCATGAGCAGGGGAGGAGCAGAGAGAGAGGGAGACACAGAATCCAAGGCAGACTCCAGGCTCCAAGCTGTCAGCACAGAGGCCGATGCAGGGCTCGAACCCACAAACCATGAGATCATGACCTGAGCCTGAAGTCAGACATTCAACCGACTGAGCCACCCAGGCATCCCTGTTTTCTTTTTTTATTTAAATCCAAGTTAGTTAACATATATACTGTAATAATGGTTTCAGGAGTAGAATTTAGTGATTCATCACTTACATATAACACCTGGTGCCCATACCAAACGTGCCTTTGTTAGTGCCCATCATCCATTTAGCCCATTCCCTCACCAACCTCCCTTCCAGCAGCCCCCAGTTTGTTCTCTGTAGTTAAGAATCTCCTATGGTTTGCCTCCCTCTCTGTTTTTATCTTCTTTTTCCTTTCCTTTCCCTATGTTCATCTGTATTGTTTGTTAAAATCCACATCTGAGTGAAATCGTATGATATTTATCTCTCTCTGACGGACTTATTTCACTTAGCATAGTACTGTAGTTCCATCTGTGTTGTTGCAAATGGCAAGACTTCATTATTTTTGATTGCCAAGTAATATTCCATTATATACATATCATGCCTTTTCCTAACCCTTCCTTTCTATGGTAATCAACTTCTTTGCTTTCCTTTATAGTTTTACACCAAGTACACATTCCTAAATCATATAGTTTAGTTTCTCCTGTTTCAAATTTTATGTAGATGAAATTTTGCAGTGACTATCACTTTTTGGTCTGCTCCTTTTGCTCAAATTAAGATTTTAAGACTTATTCTTCTTTTAGTACGATTGTAGCTATTTGTTTTTACTGCTGTATAGTATTCTATTTTAAAAATATACCACAGTTTATTTTTCTGTTCTGCTCATGGAAAGTTGGGTTGGCCACTACGGATAATGATGCTCTGAACATCTTGTTTTGTAAGCGGTGCAAGAGTTTCTTTAAGGTGGATAATCAGAAGTGTAATTCATGCCTATAGGGGACACATATTTAACTTTATTAGACAACACTAAGTTTTTCCCAAAGAGATTATATGTATTGACATACCAGTAGTATGAGAGCCTTCATTACTTCACATCTTTGCCAGACACACTGTTTTGAGACTTTGCCTCAATTATTTTAAGGTACATTTTTATGATTACTGCTGATGTTGAGCACCATCTCATATAATTATCACCTATGAAGATTTCTTCTTTCATGAAGTCTCTAGTCAGACCTTTTGTCCAGTTTTCTATTATGTTGTCTGTCCGTTTGTGTTCATTTGTGAAAATACTTTGTGTATTTTGGTGACAAGCTCTCTTAGTCTTCCTTTCTCTTATAGCAGAGCATGGGGTGGAGGGTTTATATGCTTTATTAGGGAGTACAGTCTCCGAGAGAAGGAGTGAGTGGCAAGGAGGGCAAGACAGAAGTGGAGGGAGAGCCAGTGGCAACGCATCACTGAGTAGGCTGCAACTACATGCAACAGACCGCTCAGTCTAAGAGGATTGTCCCACAAGCACGATGAATGCCTCTCAGGCCCTTCCAGTACGGGAGAGAGAAGGAAAGGTAGGCACTTGCCAGCTCTTGCCTTCTGTTGGTCAAACGTCCACACAGAGGATATTAACCTCACGCTTCTGGGTTGCGTGTATGTGGGTGCTGAGTGGAGTCTGCTAGTCCAGTGTCAGCAGGGAAGCCCGTGGTGTGAGACGGGAGGCTGAGACACAGCTATGAGGTGAAGTATCCCGCTCTTATATAGGGTCTTTATTTTTTATGAATACAAGATGTCCTCCTCTTTTCTCCTAATCAGTCACAGTAGCCCCTTCAAGGTGGTGACCTGTCACATTCTCTAAAAGACTTAAGGCAAGAGGATTAATGAGACAAGTAATGGTCTTTCTCTATTACTGTGGAAAATCCCAGAGCTATAGCTGGCATTCACTGTAAATTTTCCTCACCATCAGTTCGAGATTTTTTCTTACTCTTGGATGACAGTGCTTCCAGTCTTGGTTGCTTGCCTGTTGGGTAGTTCTATATCTTTATCTCTGAGAGATTTGAACCATTAGATGCCTTGTTTTTGCTGGCCTATAGCTGCTACATTTGCTCATTCACCATTATCACAGAGGCACTCTGAGATGTCAGTGAATCATCCCACGTTTATACTCTTCCTCACCCCCACTGTGTAGCAGAAACTCTAGTTTCTCTTTTTAAAAATGTTTTATTTATTTATTTTGAGAGAGACTGAGCAAGGCAGGGGCAGAGAGAGAGGGAGAGAGAGAATCCCAAGCAAGCTGCACATTGTCAGGGGCTTGATCTCATGAACCCTGAGATTATGACCTGAGCCAGCATCAATAGTTGGACACTTAACCAACTGAACCACCCAGGGGCCCCAACTCTAGTTCCTTTTGATGATCAGGGTTATCTGTGATATTACAGTAACTCATTTATTTGCCTATTGAGCCTCAGGCACGAGGGGTCTAAAGTTTTGTAGAAACTTTATTACATCTTCTCGTGGAAGCAGTATCTCCTTGGGAACCCATTAATCTACACTGGCATAGTCTAAGGTTGTGGGGACAGGAAGTACAAATTCCACAAATGGATCAGTGAGAGTGTTGGTAAAAAGGGCCAATTCTACCTTTATCCCTAGATTCTCAGACCTGTGAATTCCAGACCTGTACTGTATCATGTATATACACCATTAGTTCAATACACAAACCTTGTTTTGGAAAATAGACTGCACCCTCCTCAAACCCCATAGAATTTTCCCTGAGCTGATACCTAAGTTAATCCCATAACTGGCCATTTCATTAAGCTATTATGTCATCTGTTTCTTTTATTAAAAAATCTTTTGAATATAGTTGACATGCATTGTTACATTAGTTTCAGGTGTACAGCATAGTGATTCGACATCTCTATATGTTATGCCATGCTCACCACAAATGTAGATACCATCTGTCACCATACAATGTTGTTACAATATTACAATATCACTTCTTGTATTCTCTATGCTGTACCATAGGCCACTTGCTTCTAATCTTAGAAGACTGGTGTTTCCCATGATCGTGCAAACATTTTTGCACCTTCTTGCCATAAAATGGTCCCTAGCCAGAAATCAGAACCTGAGGCAAAATTCTTACGAGCTATCACTTAATTGGGGAATTGAATCCTAGGCATTAGGAATGAGGGACAAGAGAAATGAACTAGAAAATGAAGGAGAGCCAATGTGTTATTGTGCTGGCATGCACAAATGTAACTGATTGCTCAATTCCATGAGATTGTACTTGGAGAATCCTTCTCAGGGCTATCCATCATAGGCAAAGATGGGCACAGAATGAAGGGGAAAAATTTGTGCACTGGCTCTTGAAGTGGTCACAGACGGGCATTAGGGAGTATCAGCTTGTTCACACTTGTGGGTTGCACATGTGTAGTGCTAGGTGGGGTTCAGTGGTGGTATCAGCAGAAAAACTGCATGGTATGAGGTGGGAGACATGCTGTGAAGGAAGGATAATCATTAGAGTCTAAAATTGCATTTCTGCCAGAGACTTATACAAAAGAATATCTAAAACTTCAGGAACCACATATGCAAATTTGGATTCTATCATGAAACTTGGGCTTATGGTCCAAATGTCATTTAAATTAAGAAAATGCCACATGGCTTCTTATTCTAAGGACAGAATTCTAAGAATCTTAGAATCCATGTTCCCCTGGTTTGTATGTACATGAGATTGAAGGTTAAAAGTGAAAAAAGCTCAAAACTTTTAAAGAATTGCTTATCTTTACATTAAATTATCTAATATAAAAATGCATTGGATTTGGTGATTGAATATAGGAGCTGTGTTCATTATGTGGTCAAAAAGTAACTAGAGTTTGAAAATCAGTGGTTATCCTCACTGATTATTTTCTTCTTTATGCTTTTATGTGTCCTTTGAATATTCAGTAAGAATCATACTACATTTCCTACCAGAAAAAAATACAACAGAATAATATGTTAAAAAAATTTTTTTTTAACGTTTATTTATTTTTGAGACAGAGAGAGACAGAGCATGAACGGGGGAGGGGCAGAGAGAGAGGGAGACACAGAATCGGAAGCAGGCTCCAGGCTCTGAGCCATCAGCCCAGAGCCCGATGCGGGGCTCGAACTCACGGACCGTGAGATCGTGACCTGAGCTGAAGTCGGAGGCTTAACCGACTGAGCCACCCAGGCGCCCCCAGAATAATATGTTTTAAATGAAGTAATGGTAAAAAGGCTAAGAAATAACTGTTGATTTTTTTCCATGTAAAATTACAATTTCTTTCGTGATATCTATAGACACACTACAGATATCACTTTTCTCTAAAGTTAACCAGAGCAAGTGGAAACTTCTACTCAATCAAATGTCTTCCCATCTCCTTGTTGCCTTGCAGTATCTGAAGTCCCTATTAAGATTTTAGCAAATCTGTATTTTTAAACCTGACCTTAAAATATCTTAAAATAGATCTTTTGCTGTTTTCCTGAGTTTTTCCTTACCTACCTTTGAAGTGCTACTTTTCAATTGCTTGAGATTGGAGTATTTTTTTGAACATGCTGTTTTATAAGGAATCATATTCAAACATTACACAAAAATGGTGTAATAATAACTTGCAGGTGCTGAAGAAAATACAAAAACCACAGTGGGTATGCATTTATATTTCTAACATCCTGCACTAAAATCTGTGGTTGATGTGAGAATAAAGAAACATGCACATTTGCGGTGAATTTTCTCTCCATCTAACCATAAATGCATAACCAAGGTTGTGTTGGGTGGGTGCAGGCAGTTGGTCTTAATAGCACCAGGGACAGTGTCTTCTCATAATTACCCCTGTCATGTCACCCTCAAAGGTTACAGTGTGCTGAAACTGGTTGACTTACAGTAACCTTCTGTATCCTTATCATATTTGAATTTATCTAAATCCTTTACAATTTCTGTTTTCATACTATACAATATCAGCTACAGATTATTAAAGAACTAAAATGCTGCTGTCTAAGGTATGTGCATATGGTGTGTATAAGTGAAGATGTGGGGCAAGTGCTCTCATCATTTTAATGGTACAAATAAGATGGTAACTTCAGAAAAGTGTGTATTTTTTGTCTCCTTGATAGGGTAGTATGAAAATTCTGTGTCCTTCTTTAGCCTTTTGATAATCATGAATTTGAATCATCAAAATATATTTGAAGTATCTCTTATAATTTATTTTTGTGGAATTTAATGCCTAAATGCAGCAACATACCTAGCTTAAAATTTGGCCATTAATAACCTGAAGGCTTCCTGTATTTGAAATAATTTTAGATTTAGAAGAGCTGACAGGGCAAGAGTTTGATTTTTGTTAAAGTCAATACAACTGATATTCAGAGAAATATCACCACTGATTTCTCTTTGAAAGACTGTCAAAGAGACATCATTGCCACCATGTTTAGTCCTTTTTGCTAAAAGTTTAGTCCTTTTTGCTAAAAGTTAGTCCTTTTTGCTAAAAGTTAGTCCTTTTTGCTATGGAGAAGTAGCATGTGCCACACACTGTTCTGGATCCTGGGCTGCTCAGAAGTCTAGGATGTCTTTGATGATCAACATGATACTTTTGGTTTGTGTTGAGTGGGCTTCCCTGGGAAAATATTTATTTAAGTTTTTAGACTTTTTAACTTAAATACTATACTTACGGAAAGTTAGATTAAGTTAGATGTCCTTCCGTTTTTTGGTTTTTTTTAATGTTTTTTATTTTATTTCTGAGAGAGACAGAGACAGAGCATAAGCAGGGGAGGGCAGAGAGAGAGGAAGACACAGAATCAGAAGCAGGCTCCAGACATTGAGCGTGGCTGCACAGAGCTCCACGCGGGGCTTGAACCCATGAACCATGAGATCATGACCTGAGCCAAAGTTGGATGCTTAACCAACTGAGCCACCCAGGTGCCCCTGTTTTTTTGTTTTTGTTTTTTTAATGATTTACTTTCTTGAAAATGACCGAAAGTTTGTTCATTGATTGTATTTATACATTTATTCACTCACCTATTCATTCACTCATGTATTAAAACAAATACATACAGGGCACTCACAGTTGTTTTGATGCCATGAATGAAATAGAAATGGTAGCCCTTTACCCTCTAGGGGGAAAGTTAAGAACTACATAGATGGCTCACAGGCTTTTAAAACTACAAATCCATGATGCTAAAGATGTAATTGATAATCAGTAAATTTGGGGAAAAAATCCTAATTCCATCACATTATTTTGGCATAATACCTTTTAGTTATTTTATATATACATGCATGATTTTAAATAGCTGTATTATAGTGTAGGCATTTTTTTATATTCTTTTTTACTTAACATTAATGTGAGATATTAAATTCAAGGAACAGCTTCAGAGGTTCAGGACGCCACATGTAGTCTCCCTCTTGTATTTTCACACTACGGTTTTCAGAGTCATGATTGAGATATCCATCATTCAGGTTCAAAATCAAGATGGTGCTATTTCATGAATACTAGCACTAAGCTACAGAAACACAAAAAGCGATGCACATTGTTCTGTATTTTTTTTTTTGACAAATTTGTTAGTTTGTAGTGTTTTGGAGAGAAGCCAGCAGGGCTAAGGAATATGCATCTGCGTGAAATTGAATATGTCCCATAGCAGAGTCCCTTGGTGCTTGAGTTTCCTGTCCCCAAACTAAAGGTTTTCCCTCCTTTTTTTTTTCAAAGCAGGTTGCATTTTTCATGAGCAAAATGACTTTTAAAAAGTCAAGCTATAATTATTATAACTAATTATGAAATTGCTACAGATGCTGTTAAGCTATGTTCAGTGCATGAAACTGTTATATTTTTCACTTTGAATACAAAGTGATAAATAGCTGATTGTAATACAGCTCTGATATCTATACAGGAAAGTAATTCTTCAAATAAAACGTTAAGAGGCAAATTTCACGTTAGAAATTTGTGGCTTTGAAAGTCTGCACAGATTTAAATTTCAAATTAAAAACATATTGCCAGCTGCTGTGGTTTAGTAGGGCTCATTTGCAGTTATTCTCACTTTTAAATTTAACTCTTTTATGATAATTCTCTCAAATTGGCTTTTCCCCTATATCTTCCTTTAAGACTTTAAAATAGAAAAGGAAACCAGAATATCTGCAGATGAGTGGAACTGTGTGAAAGGGAGACAGTTACAGTAGGGAGGTCCAACAATAAACATCTTTAAAAGTCTAACTATTTTCCAGGCCCCTCCATATTCAACAGATTTCTCATTTAGATGCACCACCCATGCTCACTTCCCAATCTGAAATTGTCAGCATACTGCTACTATAAAAGCTGAAAGTGAAGCATATGGACTTGATTTAAGTTCAGTAACTCTAGACCTAAAATGATCACTTAAAATTTTAACTTCAGCCTCTGGTGAAACTGTAATTAATGGTGGTGTGTAAGATGAGATCATCCCAGGTCTGTGTCAGTAAAAGTTCTCCCCGTAATAAGGCAAATGCATTTTAGAGAAGTACTTACTAAAGCTATCTTGGAATTATGGAACACATAGGAAAGAACTCTGTCTTTATTTGCCCTTTAATTCCAAAGTCTGTCTTGGAGATTATTTTCTGGGAGAAATCTACAGTATTCTAAAATATTCAGATGCTGGGCTTCTCTTTCTTCTCCCAGCTGTTGGCTGGTTGTTAAGGGGACAGGTGGAGCAAGGACAACTCAAACTGACAGGTTGTTTTCTGGTTTTGGTAATATGGTTTTAAAAAATAAGATTGAAGCATACAACTATAATTAAGAGCTTTCGATTATCTGTGACTTCTAATTTTGTTATCAGTTTTCATTTAGTGTGTAGTTGGTTGACCATAGTGGACTTCCTTCACATAGGAATTGTTTACTGTATTTTTGTGTTGTATATATTGTGAAAAGATTTCCCCCATCTAGTTAATAAACACATTCATCACCTCCTATACTTACCTTCTTTTCTTTTTTAGTGAGAACATTTAAGTTCTACTTTCTTAACAAATTTCAGTTATATAATACAGTGCTATCAACTGTAGTCACCATGTTATACATTAGCTCCTCAACATTATTCATCTTACAGCTAAAGTTTGTACCCTTCTACCAACCTTTCCTTGTTCTACCCCCCACCCCAGCCCCTGGAAACCACTTTTCTACTCTCTGTTTCTATGAGTTTGACTTTTTATTAGTATCTTTTTAAATTAAAGATTCTACATATAGGGGCACCTGGGTGGCTCAGTCAGTTAAGCGTCCAACTTCGGCTCAGGTCATGATCTCACAGTTCATGGGTTAGAACCCTGCATTGGGCTCTGTGCTGACATCTCAGAGCCTGGAGCCTGCTTTGGATTCAGTGTCTCCCTCTCTCCCCCTCCCTGCTTGTGCTCTCTCTCTGTCCCTCAAAAATGAATAAACGTTAGGAAAAAAATTTAAAGATTCTATACATAAGTGATACCATGCTATTTGCCTTTTTTAGTCTGACTTATTTCACTTTTAATGATTTCACTAATTAATGATATAATAACAACAGATAATGGTATGGCCTCAAAACTGTTTTTATTTGCAAAGATAAAACTCACAAATTTCTTATATTAATAATTAACCTGCTGGGGCGCCTGGGTGGCGCAGTCGGTTAAGCGTCCGACTTCAGCCAGGTCACGATCTCGCGATCTGTGAGTTCGAGCCCCGCGTCAGGCTCTGGGCTGATGGCTCAGAGCCTGGAGCCTGTTTCCGATTCTGTGTCTCCCTCTCTCTCTCTCTGCCCCTCCCCCGTTCATGCTCTGTTTCTCTCTGTCCCAAAAATAAATAAACGTTGAAAAAAATTTTTTTTAAAAATAAAAAAAAATAATAATAATTAACCTGCTAAAAACAAAAACAAGTCACAGCGCACACGCCTCCCTCTAGAAAATTAGCAGCTTCTTCAGCACCTTCTCAACGTCCCATCTCCACTGTGGGTTTGGCAGATATCAATATGTGTTCATTGGCTGTGTTGGAGAAAGAAGCATCTGGCAGCTCAATATAAGCTTCATTTACAAGAAGTTAAGCTTCCCTTCAGGAAATGTGAGGGAATGATTAAAGTCTCGTGAAGACAGTTCTGTTAAAACTGCCACCCTTACAGTCCATCCCTCAGGAAAATAGGAAAGTTTCCCTCAGAAAATCATTTAAAAAGGGACACATAATGAACTCTAATCTCTACTGTCAGTTTTTTCTTCTTCATCTATTTAAGTTTGCATTTGCGTTCTGGGTCTATTTTATCAAATAAGTATCTTCTACTAAAAATAGTATCTTCTACTAATATTCTTCAAATATGCATATAAATAAGACAACTCTATAAATTAGCATAGATGAATAACCGATGGCTTGAAAGAAGTTGGACTGGGGTGAAAAGATCCAAGAAATGAATGAGTGGGAGTTTAAACACCACCAGAACAAAACGTTCAGGATATTGGCTTTGTTGTGATGCTGATGAAGACTCGGGAAATTCATCTGGGTGATGGGCCCATTGCTTGCAGGGCTACATATTTCTGATTCAGTACCAGTAATTCTGGTTCTGTGCATAATACTGAGTAGATTATCAGTCACTCAGTTCTGAATCAATACATTTTAGACACAGATATGGCATAAATTGAGAAAATGGTTATATGCAGTGAAATTGGTATTGATTAGAACCTTTATGAGGTTCTACAAAAGAAAATCCTAATGAGTCCTTCTCATAATTACTTAGGATTGGCCAAAAGCCTGCATTTGGTTGCTTTGTCTGGTGGGGTTTCCAGGTTGCTCTTAAGCTTCTTTAAGGTCAAAAGATCCAGTTAATTTTATGATACATGAGGATTTTGACTTCTTGGAAATTTGCTCAGCCAGAATCTTACTGTAAAAATGAGTTATTCCTAACAGTACTTTAAAAACTAAAGTTAAGGAGTACCTGGGTGGTTCAGTCGGTTGAGTGTCTGACTCTTGATTTCAGCTCAGGTCATGATCCCAGGGTCATGAGATCAAGCTCCACTTCAGGCTCCGTGCTGACTGTGGAGCCTGCGTGAGATTCTCTCTCTTTCTCCCTCCCCCTCCCCTATTCACATGTGCTCACTCACGCTGTGTCTAAAATAAAAATAAATATGTTTAAGAAAACCTTTGGAATCAAACTGAAAACAATAAAACATTCTCTTCTTTTTCCAAAAGTATTTACCACCTTTATGGACACCATGCAATTAATTTTCAGTTCTTGATTATGTAGGCAACTTGGTAATACATTCATCATTTCTAAAATCTCTCCTGGGGCAATGCAGTATTCCAAAGTCAAGCTAAAATGTGGAAAAATAGTTCAATGTACTCTGTCACATCCATTTGAAGTAGATTTTAATTTATATCCAGTTGATACATGAGTCGTTCTCAGTGCCCTGTCAAGCCATATTGGAGCCTGAGGCAAAAGGAAACTTAGCTCTACTGATTCTATTTTTATTAAAAATTCTAATATTTTGTTCAGCATGGATTTTTTTTTGCATTGACTTTAAGTATTGCATGAAAATATTATTAATCTTTATTACAGGTTTTGCTGTCACTTTCAATTTTGCACCCAAAGTGAATGCTCACTCTCTTCACCATAGTCTTGGTCCTGGTAGTTCTGATAAATAGATCTAAGAAGTAGATCTCAGTTTTCCACTTGCATCAACACAAACGTCTGAATGTTGTAGTTGCCAGACATCATGCCACAGGTGCTCGTTCCTCTTGATTTAGAGCAGTCATCTTCATTGACATGTATACATTGCTGATTGAATTTCGTGCCTTCATCTCTACTTCTGTTAGCTCCATTAAGAAATACCATATTTCATCAATAATTAGACACACAGGCTTTACATATTTTGACATCTGTGACATTGGGATATATTTTATAATAAAGGGCATCTTAAAATTGGCAGTTTTTTTTTTCTTCCTAGTGTGTCTTACAACCGGTAGTACCTCTAAATTGATGAAGTACGGTGCTCTCTAAAGCACCTACGGTGGTGATACTAGTTTGATTTTAAGCTTCTCTACACAGAGAAGTAGGAAGGCAACTTAATAGCATTCTAAGCCTCTCTATACTAGGACTTTTTCCAATTGGGAAATGGAATATATTTCAGTAGGCTTTTTTAAATTCATATTGGCCATTTATAATTATATTATAATTTGCAATAAGACCAATACGCTTTTCACTGAAATATAATTAATGCACAATGCGCTTAATTTAGATTAGTTTGAATGGTCTCTTTTGCAGAGTTCTAAGAATAACTGAAGTCAGCTATGATCATACTGTATCCAGTGAGAGAATCACATTGCCTCTCTTCTTCCATCTGTCTCGTTACGCTCACAGGTCCCAGTTGTGCATATGGGGCATTGCCTGTGGAAGCAGAGTGGGGTGGGGCTCAGACAGGGCTTCTAAGGCTGTGCTGGATGGAAGCAGAGTTCACCTGAGGTACCTGACTTAGTGTAAGCTTATTTAAAAAGTGTAAATTATTGGTAAGATCAAGCCAAGACTGTAACTAAGAAAATGCTGCCAAGAGAGAGATCTAAACGGTAAGGCAAAGATAAAATGGGAGGATGAAGCCCAGACTGGGCAGACAGAAAGATCTGGAGCTAAGTGAAATCAATGTGAGGAATGGATGGCAGAGCGCAGCCCAGAGCGAGGTGGAGATGAGATTGTGCCAGAGCGCCCTTTATACCATGCCATCCTCCTGTGCTTCAGAAAGGTGGTGGCTGAAGGGGCCTTAGCAACTCACTTCCTAAAATACCATAGATGGCACTTGGTCTCTACTCTTTCACCTTCCATTTTGTCCTCATCTCTCTGCAACCTTTTTTTTTTCTTTACCTGTAACACTCCAAGAAAACCATCCTCACCAAAATCAGTAGCAACTTTCTAAATGCTGGCCCAGTCAAGGGTGTCTGGGTGGCTCAGTCGGTTAAGCATCCGACTTTGGCCCAGGTCATGATCTCATTCATGGTTTGTGAGTTTGAGCCCCACGTAGGGCTCTGTGCTGACAGCTTAGAGCCTGGAGCCTGCTTTGGGTTCTGTGTCTCCCTCTCTGTCTGCCCTTCCCCCGCTTGAGCTCGCTCTCTCTCTCTCTCTCAAAAATAACTAAACATTTAAAAAATAAGTAAATAAATGCTGGCCCAATAAGCAAATTTTAGTCCATGACATTTTGTGTTGTTAATCCCTCCCTCCTGTCAGTGACCAGATTTACTATCAAATGTGTGTGGAAATGTACTGTTGTTGTTTGGGAAGAGGAGAGAGCTGTCAATTGTGTGGAGGGCCTGTACTGAGCTTGCTTTCATCCCGGTACTAGTTCAGGTCCATTACACAGGCGGTTCCGTGCTTTGTGGGTGTCATTCATTTCAAGCGACTCCTGTATTTCTGTTGCCTGGCAGTATTTCACATAAGAGAAAGAAAGCTCCAGGCTTGGGTAACAGTTTCAAGGAGGGGAAGGCAAGAGGACACTGAAGAAAAGTAATGTATCATGAAGAGGAGAAAATGGATGTGGCCTGACTGGACAAAAAGTACACTGAAAGGACATTTGGGAAAATACATTGCCAGCTTGAAGACTTTGAATAGGGCTCTCTTCTGCTTTCAGGGGTTACTATTTTTCTCTAAGACTAGATGTCTCATGCGTTTCTTGGAAGAGGAGAGATTTCAGTAATTATAAGAAACTTAAGTATGGGCTTTGCTTTATATAAGAAATAACAATTTAGGAATGGGAAATGCCTATTTATCTTTACAATGCAAGGCAGTCCAGAATCAAATGCTAAGATAAACTGTAGAAATGACTTATTTATTTATTTAATATGCAGTCACTGAGTGCCTGATGAAGGCCAGCCACTAACTGTATTAGGCCCTAAGGGGTTTGTGCTGGGGACTGGGAGGGCAGAGCGTAAGCAAATGCGTGGGGAGAAGGGGAAAGACTGAGACTGGAGTGTTTGTGGGAGGCAGTGAGGAGGGGGTGGGACTTGGTGGAGTGACTTTGGGGTGGGTGTAGCTTGAAAAGGCGAGAGGAGATGAGAGGTGTTCTAGACAGCAGCATAAGTAAAAACATGAACTGAGTGCTTCGGGCATGTTGGCAATGCTTAATTTTATTATTCCCTAAAAACAAAATCAAAGGAATGAATTGTAAAGGGCAAAATATTTAGTGACAGTAGTGGAGTCTGAGTTCCCTCTAATGTCCTAGACCTGAGTTCCCTCTAATGTCCTAGACCTGTGGTATCCAATACGTAGCAGCCACTCCATGTGTGGCTACTGAACAGGGGAAATGTGGCTGGTCCAACTGGAGATGCGCTGGTAAGTATAAAATACATACTTAGTAGATTTTACATACATACATACATACATACATACATACATACATAGTAGATTTTAAAGATCTACTACAAGGACAAAAAATGTCCATGGAGATGCGCTGTTAAGTATAAAATACATACTTAGTAGATTTTACATACATACACACATACATACATAGTAGATTTTCAAGATCTACTACAAGGACAAAAATGTAAACCACCTCAATAATTTTATATTGGTTACATATTGAAATGACAATATTTTGGATATAGTCACTTTATATTGGACATAATTTGGATATGTTTTGCATATATTGATTTCATTACATGTATTATTACCAATAACTTCACCTGCTCCTTTTTACTTTTTAAAATGTGCCTACTAGGAGTTTTAAATTACATATGTAGTCAGCATTTGCTAGCTAGCATTTTACTTCTATTGGACAGTGAGTGCTGTTCTAATTTCTGTAAAACGTGAGTCTGGAAAGAGATGACATCTGCAAGATTATTACCTCCCATTTACACATTTTTAGAAAGCCTTTGGTAACTCCTAATCATATGTCCCATATTTGACATAGTACAGGTTTTTCTTTTTGGTTGTCAAATTTTCTTATTACAATATTTTGAAATTGTATCTGCGCTGAACTTCTCATGGGGTAGACCACTGAACAAGCCCAGGCAGCCCCCTGCTCCATCCTGTGAGGCAACTAGAGCTGGGCTCTCGTCCAGGCCCCTTCTCTTTGCACTTCCTGCCTTCCTTATCATTTTCTCCATTATTTCACCTAGAGGCTAAAGAAAATGAGAAAAGAGCATGAAAAATGAGATAAAGCATGAGGCAATGAAATAAGCCGAAATCATAGAAATGATAGCCCAATTGTATGCTAATGTCTGACTCATGGGACTGCTTTGTTTGTAAGATTTGTGAAACAGGATGGGAAAGCGCCCTTAATAAAAATAAAAAACATAAAAGAGCAAAAGAACACATGTGGACTGCTTGCAGGTTAAAATGCTTACATTTTTCCTTCTTGTTAATCTGAAAATCTGCCTTGTCTGGGAATGTGACTTGCCTCTTCCTCTACCTGTTTAAGTTATGTTGAAATTCTAGAACATTAGTTTTGAAGAAAGCTCCTAATGGTAGATACAATTTTAGTAAAAGTAAAGTCACAGACAAAAAGCGTAAATAATCTTTGCAGTCATAGTCTTTTTGTTGAAGCTTTCTTTTCAAAGAAAAATAATGTTAAATACATGCCTTGTTTTCCCCTACTTTGTTAAAATATATACTCCAATGTCTGTTTCTTGGCCATTGATGCTATAGTGGAAGATGCCATAGATAAACTGCTGAGGAAAATAATACAACTGACATTTTTCATTGAATAAATGAGGTTTTTTTTTTTCTTCAAGTGTTTCTCAGAAACTGCCAAACTTCCGACATCACTTTAAGGAGCTGACCTATTTAAATTTTTGCAACCTGTTTTAAATTAGCTTGAGAGAGATGTTATAAAAAATATGGGATTGTAAATGTTGGAATCAAAAGTAGATGAGGTTATTTTAACATCACTTCTTAACATGTCCTAAGAATGCTCCTGGTAAAAATTTGAACTGCATATATAACTTATATTTAGTTGAATGCATATGCATCAAAATTACCAGTTAAATTGTAGGAAAAGAGAAAAAATAAAGCTGAGAGTCAAAGTGCATTAAAAACACCTCTGTTCTTAAACTCAGTGACCATAATTTTAGATGAGAAATTTTATTTACCATTGGGAAAATTTGCCGTTTGCTGATTTGCAGTTTGAACTGACCATAATCAAAATCCACATAATGGAAAAGGATTTTATGGCCAATATTTATTTATTTACTTATTTGTTTGTTTGTTTTTACCCAGAGGTGTTCTGATGCCATTTGCTAGAGGTATGGCTTGCTTCCTTCACCCACTAGGGCATCTTGACTACAGCTGTGATTTGCTTTCACATATCTCAGGCAAGATCTCTTCATAGCAGTGATGGAAAAGATTATTTACTGGGGAAAGGCAACAAAAAACTTTTTTGAGAGTAACTCTTCTCATTCCGTAAAATGATTTACATACTAAACAGTCACAATTAATATAAAGGTGCACATTTAAGTAATTTCCAATGACAGGAGTTAACCAAGAGTGATTCTGGTGATGAGTGCTCATCTGCTCCCACTCAGGTGTTGCTGACACGTACTGACTGGAGTGGCCTTTGTACTGACTGGAGTGGCCAAAGGCACCGTGAGTCCTGACTGCATTCTCACTATGCCTGGGATCAGAATGTCCCTGAGGAAAAGTCATTATTTTCCTTTGAAGGGGGTGTGGGAAAGGACCTAGGGAGGAACATGAATTTTCTTGATAAATGTAGCTTTCATAGAGGTACCTGGTCTGGAAAGCAGACAGTAAGCAAATGGATTGGATTCTCCCAACCCAGAAAGATTTGGTTCCACTGCTCCCAGCTTCCTTATGCCTTATTCCCACTACATTTTGAGGACCCTATTTTAACTAGACTGAAAAACTTAACCTTTACATAAACTGGGTGCCATTTACAGATTTTGATTCATTTCTAATACTGGACTGAAGGCACAAGCCATTGTAGGGGTTTTTGTTGTTGTTGTTGTTTTGCATACTTGCTGGTTTTTCTTTCTGCAGTTCACTTGCAAAAATATTAAATTTAGTTGGTTTTCATGTGAGAAGGAGAGAAGTCTCTTTGTACAGTTAAGTATCATTTATTCTGAAGAGCTTTTGGTATAATTATTCAATTGGCATTCAAATTAGGTGAGGATACTTACCAAAGAGTGAATATTCTTAAATTGTAAAGCCTTGGTATCTTAAACCTTCAAACTACCATTGACTTTAGATGGCAAGGAAATCTTAAAGAATTCTATATTCTAGGCCACATTCTTCTGTCACTTACTAATAAAATATAGATGTCCCTTAATTGAAAATCCAGGGTTTAAAAATCCAAATATATAGAATTATAAGATAGGAGGTGATAACAATGGCTATAGAAGAATATTTTGCTTTATTAAATAATCAGTTCTAAAATAATCATTTATTTTACTGTACTTATTAATTTATGGATATTTATCTATAGGTCACATAGTTTGCAGATTAAATTTAAAACTTAATTTCAGAGTCATTCTCTTCGAAGATCAATCCAGAATAACAGCAGAACATCTTTGGAATTGAATTGTAGTGCAATAGGAAAATATAATGTGATTTAGAGATGTTCAGTTTGGTTGACTCAGGTTTTAGAAAAAGTCAATTATGTAGAATATTCCTGGAATCATTTATACAATGAGAAGTAACAAATTATCTGGGCTTTAGCCATAGATATTGAACTCATTAAAAATGCCTGCTTTAATCTCGAAATGAAACCCAGTTATTTGAAAGGAAAAGGAAAATATCCATAATTTGAAAGTAATATTTGTTTAACTGTAGGTGAAAAATATAATAATTGAGATGTAGTTAACCCTCCATTTGCCACATGGGGTTTATCTGTATTGTGGTAGTATTTGCTTAACTTCATCAAATGATTGATTTCTTTATACGACAAACATGTACTAAGTTCTTACTGGGTGCCAAGGACCACTATCCGTGCTGGAGATGTGAATGAATAAGACTTGATTCCTGAACTTGAGGATCTTTGAGTCTTGTGGGTTCAGACAAAGAAGCACACACAGAAGAGTGGTGAGGTGTCACAAGACTGACAGCTGTTGGTTCAGGGTATTGTAGGGGCACGTAGGTTAATGATTCCAGGGCTTTTCAAATTAAAAATATTCTATTGTTAATAAGCATCCACACTAAATCAATTGCTGCCTGAATGATTATATTGGTTCTCCTGGGTAAAAAGCAGAAAAGGCAACATGATCAAAGGCCTGCATTTGTGTGGAACTCTTCAGGGTCTGGAGCCAATATTCCACTCCCTCTCGGGGGCCCCTGGTTCCTCTTGGGGGGAATGTGTGCCCATTTTTGCTACAATAAACCATCCTCATAAGAACTCATTGAAGCTGAAGCTCCTTAAGTTAAAGCCAAATCAAGACATGAGCTCTGACATCTGGAACTTCCTGTGTTGACCCTGGTTCTGAGCTATTTACTACCTGCTTAGTTGTGGTAGTTCTTCCCCCGGGGAAGCTGTGGCCTCAAGTGCTCCTGGCTGTAGGTAGGCTATTTTTGTCTAATCCAACTTGCTTCTATCTGTATTAAGTGCCCCTCAGTCACCATCATCATCTCTTTAAAATGTCTATTCTATTTAATTTTTCTTATTTTTAAAAATTGAGCTTGAAATAAATATGAGCTGGGTATAGGACTCAAGACTTCGGGATTTATTCCATCTCCAGGACCAGCAGCAGCCTCGGTGCCATTTGGAAATGAGGGCAGAGGTTGGTTAAAGGATGATTAATGGGCTGGTGCCTTGACTTGCAGAAAAATAAATGGGAACTCTTGCAAATGCTTAGACATAAATAGACAAATAGTTTCTTAGATTAAAAATTGGAGTACAGGACAGGATTCAGTCTTTATAACCTGAGGAGTGTTTACTGACAACTTCTTGAGTATCTCTCCCTGGTTCATACATGTTACTTAGCCTAACAAGGCATATTTGGCTTCATTGTTTTTGGTGCAGGTTTGAGTTAACCACAGTCATGGCGTCCTGTATTCCAGACTGTACAAGGCTTTATTCCCCCTCCACCAGACATCCTACCTCTCTACCTCCACTCCTAGTAAGCCTCTATTCTAATGTGTTTGGTTGATGTCTTTGGAAATTAATGTATCATTATAAAATTAAGTGTTTTATGTATAAATATGCATTAGATACACCTAAATGATATTGTGCTACATAGTAAATGAGATGCTGGGATGTTGCCAGAAGTTCAGTAAGGCTCAAAATTGTTATAGGCAGTAATAACAAAAGAGGTGGGCAGGAGCCAAATGATAGAAAGCCTTATATGTCGTGCTAAGGAATTTGGATTTTATCCATTGGTTCTAGGGGGTTATTGAAAGGTTTTAAAAGGAGTATGACAAAATCAGCTTTGAGGCTGAAAGTTACTTCGACAGCAGTGTGCAAGGTGGTTTATAGGATGTCAAGCCTGGTATTTAGTACATAGGGACTTCTCAACAATGATAGCTAGTGTTACTTTTTATGTTTCAGTAATCTCTGTCCTACTGAACACAATATAGCTTTTAAATTAAGAGTATGTTCTGACACAATCACTTAAAGAAGGATCTAGTAAACTACAAAAAGTGTAATGGTCTTTTTTTTATGGTAGTCGAGCTATGTTAAGTCATTGTAAATATACTCCCTTTTCTCAGACGTAAAACAATTATTTGTGTTCATTTTGGGAAGCTTTGTCTAGTCTTCTGGTCTGTGGGTGACGATGAGCCCCTTTAGCTGAGTTCCTCCAACAGCAGCAGTGAGCTTGAAAGATCTCACACATACCTAGTCTAAGAATGGTATTAAAATATAGTTGAACTTAAATCGTGGCTTATGTGCAAAGAGAATGTTATTAAAGAACCTGTCATCAATCTCTCTCTACTCAGAGCATTGCCTGGGCGAATGTGAGACTCTTCAGATCTCCCCTTCCACGCCTTCCCTTACCCCCTCTGCTATGGTGAGGAGATGTGGCATAAGGTTGTAATTAGGTCCAAGGCAAAAAGAAAAAAAGATATTCTAGTTCCTCTTCCTCAGATTTTCTAAAATTGGCTTGTGGAGGGGGCTGCCTGCTGCCATGTGGCAGCCACCACCTGCATCGTTGCTGGCTTTGGAGACTTGCTATGAGAAAGTGCTGGTATTAGTGTGCCACACAGCTTGCCTTATACCTCCGTGATTTCTGTTTACAGAAGAATTGAGCATTGTGTGGCAAATCTCTATAAACAGGTGCTATGTTAAACTGCTCTCTCTTGAGAAGGAAAAATAGTGCAGGAGAGGGTAGAAGGACTACATAATGGATCAGAGGCTAGTTTGTTCTGGACAGTCTGTGGCCTCCACGGAATGTGTCCGGGAACATCCAGGTTTTGCATAGCTAGTATCATACCCTCTGTTCATATGACTGAGCTGTCATTCAAAAGAAAGTTGAAGGATTCCCTGCTTTTCTTGGGAAGTTTTTGAAAGCCTTTGAATTGTAAATATTATATAAAAACAGCTGTGTTTGCTGTCATCTTTGGTCTCATTCCCGTAGTGAATCAATGCGGGAGATTTGTCAGACTTCTCAATCTTCAGTAGCAGTGAGTTGTGTTGTGTTGTGTTGTTGTGGTTTTGTTTTCGTTTTTTGTTTCTCTGGCATTTTGTCACGGCCAATTCTTTTGGTATACGTAGAAAGCCAGATTAAAAGTTACACCTTTTTTTGGAAAAGTCAAAGAACTAAAAATATGACATGGATTTCTGCCCTAAAACTGTTAGTCCTTTTCTCTTTAAAGCAAAGCAAATTCCTTGTTTTTTTAATTATGAGTTTGGGTACAGAGAACTTGTTCATTCCAGGAAATGCTTCCGTTTACTGCAAGGTGATGTACTCTGCATCATGGCACAAATGCTTCTCATGCAGCTACGTGCTAGGACCTTAAGATCAAAGTGGAGGACTCCTCACAGACTCCCGGAAGATGCGGCTTTGAGAGATTGCCAAATAAGCCAGATTGTGGTGGTTACAGACAATGGCTCTACCACTAGAGACAACTAAGTTCAAATTCTAGCCTTACCTCTTACTAATTGTATGACCTTGATCAAGTAAGTAACCTCTCCAGGATTCAATCTTTCAATCTTTCCATCTGTACAACGGGCATAAAATAGCTAGCTCATAAGGTTGTCCTGAGGGGCACCTGGGTGGCTCAGTTAGTTGGGCATCTGACTGTTGGTTTTGGCTCAGTTTGTGATCTTATGGTTTTGTGGATTTGAGCCCCATATCAGTCTCTAGGCTGACAGCACAGAGCCTGCTTGGGATTCTCTCTCTCCCCCCCCCCCCCACTCTGCCCCTCCCCCACTTGTACTGTTTCCATCTCTCTCAAAATAAAAAAAAAAGATTCTCTCTCTCCTCCTCTGCCCCTCCCCAACTTGTGTTCACTCACTCTCTCTCTCCCTCCCTCCCCCAAAACAAAAATAAATTAAAATAAAATTTAAAAAAATAAGGTTGCCCTGAGAATTAGATGAGATGACACATGTAAAGAGCATAGTACAATGCCTGATCTAGAGTAACTGCTTAATAAGTGTTAGTTATTATTGAGTTTTGAGAGACCTGGATTTGTTCATAATATTCATGATTCCATTGATTCCATCAGGCTCAATCAGAATATCCATAGGTTTCCTTGACTTCTCCTTATGAAATATTCTGGCGTTTCTTGTGATGGCCAGAAATTTCAGGCCCAAATGGCTATTACTTCAACTAAAGAATAAAGAGAATTCTGCAGGCTATTCCTTATAAATCTTCTAGAACAGTTCATTAAACTCTCAGAGATATCTCTTGAGTTTAAAACACACAGTAGAAATGAGTTGAGGGCCAACAACCCACTGGTTGATGTGATTTTGTTGGTGGAGGGCCTCTACAACTCTTACTGTACCTTCAATGGGGCTATCTTTGAAACATTGGCTATGATATATATTTTGGAGACTACAGTCTGTAATGAGACCTCTTTTTCCATCATTGGGTAAATAGAATTAAAACTAACTTCTTTGCAGATTTAAAACTCAACTTTAACTTAGACTAAGTATGAAGGATTTGAGAACTATTATTACACCAGATGGATGTCCCTTCTATTCTGAGTATCTGGCTAAACAACTTACAATTCTGTATTGGGTAAATCTCATCTTATGCTAGGATTTCTCAACCCTAGCATTATTGACATGTTGGGCCAGTAATTCTTTGTTGTCAAGGGTGGAGGTGGGTGTCATTCTGCGTATTGCAGGATTTTTAGCAACATCCCTGTCCTCTATTATCAATAACAAACACCACTTCACTAGGTTATGACAACAAAAATTTCTGCAGAGATTTGTAAATGTCATTGGGGGGGGGAGCAAAATCACTCCCAGTTGAGAGGCAATGACTTAACTATATAGCTACTTAGCATAGATAATTTTAATAAAGGTAAAGTTATGCAGCTTTAACATTGCTGCTTTGAGAAAGCTTTCTTTCTTCCCTTGATCACTCTGTCTTGTTTGGAAGGTATTCATTAAAGCTCTTCTTTCTTTATACTTACCCTTTTCTGTGGCATCAGCCATTACCTCCAGCCACGTTATGTGCAAGTTTTTCCTCTGAACATCTTGACTGGAATTTTTAGTTTTAAACTCTGTGTATCACAACCCGATTTAAAACCTCTGTCTCCTAATTCTTTCTCCTTTGTTAGCCATTCTTCCAATAGCTCAGGCTCAAATCTAATCACCACTGACTTCTCTATCCAGCTGTCTTTGTCCCCTCTCATGTCTAATCGTTCCTAGAGATGACTTTTGAAATCTCTCTCTTACAACTTCCCATTCTCTCCTTTCATGCTACCACCATCTCCTTTTGTCCCCTTCAGGCTTCTGCTTCTGTGGTGGCTTCTCCAACAGTCCCTCTCCCGCCAATATATCCATCATCCCTTATCCTCTTATAGCACTGATTTTATTACTCCCATGTTAGAAACCTCAATAACTCCCCTCTGCCTAAGAGATTGATAACAGGTTCCCAGTCTTGGTGCTTAACTGTCCACACTCTGGCCTCATCTTTCACATTAGACCACTCCCTCACCCACCCCATGGAAAAGTCAGCCTAAAAGGTCTCGCTGTTCTTTGTGTGTTTGTCTTGAATCCCAGCTTCTGAGCTTTTGCTTGCTTCCATTTCCCAGAGTGGCCTTTGCCCTCTTCTCTTTGTGGTAAATTCTTCCTATCCTTGAAGGTAGTCAAATGATACTTCCTCTATGAAGCTTTCCCTAATTCATCACTTTTCTTTAAGTTACCATTGCCCTTTATCTGAGCTTCTTCCCTATATCACTTAGTTTTCTAGCAGCATGCCTAATTAGAGACTCAAGAAGGATTTTTTGAATAAGTAAGCAAACGAACAGATGTCTTCATTAACAAATAAAACTTGAAATGTTTTTCCCTTCTACTGAAAGGTATGTGTTAGAAAGTCTTTGTTATCAACTAATCTGTCATATTTAAGAAATATGAATAGCCACATGACTTTTCTGAAAATTCTTCCTCCCCATCACATGTTAGCTTTGTGACCTTGCTCATATCACTTGACTTGTTTGAACCTCTGTTGTCTCATCTCCTCAAATAGGTTATTGTTATGAAATGGTGTATGCAAAGTGACCGATACAGAGCCTGGAGTGTAGGGCTCAAATACATGTTAGTTGTTTGTACTTTTCCATTTAAACTATACAAAACGTCTTCTTTAAGTGGATTTCTTCTGTAAGGATTTCTACAAAATACCCAGTTTACAGACATGACTATGTGCTATTTGGATATTTTACTGTAGTGAAGTCAGAGGGGAGGACAGTGAAATGGGACTTAACTTTAATGTATGCTCTTTGAAATTATGTGTCAAATTATATGAATTGATTGTCTTTTTTTTTAAAGTAATTTCTTGCAGTATGGGCATATAAAATGATAGGAGCAGAATCTTGCATATAGAATCCTTAAGTGTGTGTCTTTTCTCCCCATTAGGACAATTTTTTCTTAAGAAGCCACTCCTCAAAAGTATAATAGAAATTAATGCAAAAAGTAATCCCGTATTAAACAAACAGTTGTGTTATTTTGGGCAATGAGTCTGTTTAATGTGTAAAATAAGGTGAGATCTTTTAAATGTAGGATTTGGCTAGTTTCAGACTGTGTAATTTTGAGGAAGAATTAGTGATAACTTTTGATGCTCTTGAAACCACTCATGAAGACTCACCTTTGCCATCTTTGTTCAAATCCAGATATGACCAATAGCACACCAAAATCCATATAACAGAAAGCCATTTTAATACAGTTCTAACACTTTTTCATAATCATGAGAATGATTATGCAAATTCATTTATTAGTAAATAGTATATCATAACCCAATTTTATACCAGTGAAGCCTATCACTGAATAGAAAGTCTTGCTCTTCTTCAGTGTACTTACAAGGCTGTAATTACAGGAATGTAAATTGCTTTATGTTCTTCTGGAGAATATGAAGTATTGCTCCTGTGCCACATGATACACATTTTACATTCCAAAGATTGCTTCACAATTGACCAATAAATTTAATAGTGCCTTTAATTCAGAAAAGGAACAAACATATTCCATCATCTTTTCAGAATACTTTTGTTTTTTGAAAACTTTAAAAAGCTGATAGTTAAAAAAATACAAAAGCTAATAAATGAATTAATTCTTATCAGTATGGTCATATACCCTAATATAATCTTGTGTTTTATTTCTGTTCCTGAATATGATTGAAAACCATTAAAATCATCAAGTGAGTGTCTTGTTAATATGTTGAAATCACTATTTCCATCTTCATATTGAACAATATACAAATGAGGAAAGTTGACACTTACCAGTATGGGAGAATTTGTGTTTAAAATGAACCAGCAGCAACTATAAACAACTTGAGAGAGCTTTCTCAAATCTTGACATTTTGATGAGGTGATATCAATCTGGGTGATGAAATGTCATTTACCAAATAGATTTGATATCAAAAAAGTATTTTATCAAAGATGAGAAGAGTGCAACAGTGGAATGGTAGGACAAATGGATAACATATATGGCTCCGTACGGCCATTTCTGTTCCAGATGCTTTGTTTCCTGATAAACGTTTTGTTATCTTGTTTATTGCTCTATCAACTGGGACATCCTTCCATACCTTATTTGAAATGAATATACATTTGGGTGTCCTTTTGGGCAGAGTTCTTTAAGAAGAAAACTGTTAATTGAAAATTTTTATTTCTTCCTCAAAATTGGTAGTCAAAGGGAAAGGTTACTGTTTGCCCAGATAATTAGAAATTTTGCTAGCATTAGCTTTTCAATTGATTCAAGGAGAGAAAGAGTGAGTTATTTTAATTTTATGTACTATTTTCCTTGTGAAATTTAATGACTATTGATTTGTTCAGACTAATTTGAAATATTAACATCATAGGTGGTGAACAGAACAGGGACTCCACTTTAACGTTTATTTATTTTTGGGACAGAGAGAGACAGAGCATGAACGGGGGAGGGGCAGAGAGAGAGGGAGACACAGAATCGGAAACAGGCTCCAGGCTCTGAGCCATCAGTCCAGAGCCCGACGCGGGGCTCGAACTCACGGACTGCGAGATCGTGACCTGGCTGAAGTCGGACGCTTAACCGACTGCGCCACCCAGGCGCCCCAGGGACTCCACTTTATTAATGAGGCTGTGTCTGTCTGACTAAGGGAGTCTTCAGTTGGGATTCTGAAATCAGATATGGGTAGAAATTCATTTAGCTCCATTTATGTGCCTGACACTATGCCAGGGTCTTTCACATAAAATACTTAATTTAATCCCCATGACAACCCTAGCTGTTGTTGGTTATGATCTCCATTTTTTACATATGAAGAAATTCATTACTACTTCATTCTTATGTCTTTTCTTCTAAATCTTAAACTCACTAATCCTTTTCCCCCAAGGTGTATAGGAGAAGCTAAATAATGTTAGTCTTAGAAAAAATGATTTCTATTTGTTGATGTTCAGCCAAATGGTAGACCATGTTTTGTTGTAAAGGCCAATCCTGTTTTTCCCAGCCCACAGCCAGTGGCAGCTTCATCTGGTGGATAGTTTTGATTGCCAGCTGAATGGTTACAAGGGAGCTTCAGTGCCATAGCCCAAATCCTTTTTGTCTGTGTAAGTTACACATGTTTTATGGCTTTCTTCAGGAAGCAGCTCAGCAGCCTAGGATTAAAGCTAAAGAGGGCACAAAGGAGCTTATCATTTTGTTTGGCTCATTAGGCAATAATTAGATGCCATTTCTAATTAATGCAGGAAGCAGAATAGACCACTACATTTTAGCCATTAAAAATTGCGTTTTAGGCCAACTCAAATTATTTCATGACCCTAAGCAAACATTACTGATAATAAAGAGGAAATTAACATTCTCCCAAGGGATTTCCAATCATTTCTAATCACATCAGTGCCCTGGCATGTGAACTGATACTCTAATGCCTAATCCCCCACCCCCACCCCCCACCTCCTCTGGTCATCCCCACTCCACAGGAACAGGGCAGGAGATGTCACCAGTCCCCTGTGGAAGATAAGGCATCTGCTCAGTTGCTTTTCTGTGGCCAGCCTTTTCCATTTCAGTTCAGGGTACTTTGTGATCACCACTGTCCCACTTAAGTGTTTGCAACCATTTAGTCCCACCCCACCAACATTTGCCCAGGAGGCCCGTTCTGACATTTGGAAACAGACTCCCAGTTGTAACCTCCTTTTCCTTCACATTTTCTTTGAAGAATAGAACACCGAGGTGGCTTTTTCTTTTAACTCTGAGTCTCTGATAGAAGTTGAGTGATTGATCTTCCTCCAGCTCTGTGCACGCTTAGCTTTAAATGGATAATGAGGTAAAAGCGTGAAGATGCACAGAGAAGATTCTTCGACAGTCCTAGATACTGTCATGTTTACCCAGAGAACTCTGTTATTTGTATAAATTACTTGTCTTAAAAGAAATAGTTTTCTTAGGTTACATTATGGTTATATTATTAAAAGAAAAACGGGTCCAGAGCTTATAGTGTCTCGGTGTCTTATGGGCATTGATAAATCACCGGGAACAAGGAATCTATAATTTTAGTTAACATGACATTTGCAAGGAATAGGAGTAGCAAAGTTCTGATCTATTTCATAGCTATTTAAATGTTCCCTGGAAGGCTGAGTGAGAACAAAGAGTAGAACAAAAAGTAAAGATATTTACTTCGGCACTGCAAATTGAGTCATTTTGTAATTGGATCCTGATATGGTTTGTGTTTTGAGGATTAAGAGCATTACAGGAATTCATTTTGAAATTTCTAGCTTGTTTAAGTTTGTCTCCTTTGCTTTTGCCCCAAAAGCAAAATGCAGGAAAGTTACAGAAGAGACACTGAAACAACAACAACAACAACAACAACAACCAACAACAACAACAACAACCAAGGAAATTCTGCCAAAAAGACATAAGAACTCAGAATTGAGGAAACCTCAGCCTTCCCTGTTTGTTAATTCTGATATCAGCAAGAAGGAATAAATAGAGCCTATTAATGCAGTTGATAAGTTAACATGCTAGGAGGATTTCTACCCGGAAACTAGAGATGCTTGTAAAACGGGGCAGGCTGATGCAGGGGCTGGATATGCCAGAAAATGAATGTAAAACTTCAGAGTTACACTATACTGCAATTTGAAACATTTGGGTTACTTTTGGGGCATCCATTTGTGCTTAGGCAGATCTGTTTTGTAGACTCTTGTCTCAGGGGGTATGTTACTGCCAACTTCCCAAAGTGTTCAATTGGTATAAAGTCATGGTAAAGCTTGTTTTAAGAAAGAATTTGGGTTTTCATAGGAGAATGAAAGCAATCATTTGTTTTAAGCTTGGACCTGTAAGAAGTGTTTTATAGTATTTGTTAAATAAATGAAAAAGAATCATGTGTATCAATCAACAATTTTGTTTTTTTTTAAATATGAAATTTATTGTCAAATTGGTTTCCATACAACACCCAGTGCTCATCCCAACAGGTGCCCTCCTCAATGCCCATCACCCACCCTCCCCACCCTTCCACCCCCCCATCAACCCTCAGTTTATTCTCAGTTTTAAAGAGTCTCTTATGGTTTGGCTCCCTCCCTCTCTAACTTTTTTTTTCCTGCCCCTCCCCCATGGGTTTCTGTTAAGTTTCTCAGGATCCACATAAGAGTGAAACCATATGGTATCTGTCTTTCTCTGTATGACTTATTTCACTTAGCATTAACACTCTCCAGTTCCATCCACGTTGCTACAAGAGGCCATATTTCATTCTTTCTCGTTGCCACGTAGTACTCCATTGTATATATAAACCACAATTTCTTTATCCATTCATCAGTTGATGGACATTTAGGCTCTTTCCATAATTTGGCTATTGTTGAAAGTGCTGCTAATAAACATTGGGGTACAAGTGCCCCTATGCATCGGCACTCCTGTATCCCTTGGGTGAATTCCTAGCAGTGCTATTCCTGGGTCATAAGGTAGGTCTATTTTTAATTTGTTGAGGAACATCCACTCTGTCTTCCACATCAGCTGCACCAGTTTGCATTCCCACCAATAGTGCAAGAGGGTTCCCGTTTCTCCACATCCTCTTCAGCATCTATAGTCTCCTGATTTGTTCATTTTAGCCACTCTGACTGGCATGAAGTGATATCTCAGTGTGGTTTTGATTTGTATTTCCCTGATGAGGAGTGACATTGAGCATCTTTTCATGTGCCTGTTGGCCATCTGGATGTCTTCTTTAGAGGAGTGTCTATTCATGATTTCTGCCCATTTCTTCACTGGATTATCTGTTTTTCAGGTGTGGAGTTTGGTGAGTTCTTTATAGATTTTGGGTACTAGCCCTTTGTCAGATATAACAACTTTGTAAAACAAACATATAAGTGTTTTGGAGTCTATAAATCATTTGGACTTACGTTGTGATCCTTACAATAACCATGGGAAGGATAAAGCAGGTGTGATTAGGTCATTTAGATGAGCAATCTGAGGGGTCAAAGAGGCCACGTGATTTGCCTCTGGTCAGAGCCAGCTTCATGGGCACATGAGCAGTGCAGTCACATGGGTTCCTGCACTCAGGAACCTGTATACTTGGTTTAATGTTTTGCTGTCACTGCTTTGAAATTCTTAATATTTAAACAAGGTGCCTTATGTTGTCTGAATGCAAAATTACATTTTCTTTTCAAATAAACCCAGAATCTAGAATCTTAAAGCCAGTAATGTATTAAAAAAAGCATAAAAAGTATTGAAAGGATATCTTTTAGTAGAGTCTCTTTCCTAAGAAAGAAGGGCAGAGAGAATTGAAGCACTTGATTTAGTTTACACAAGTGACTGAATCCCTTCAAACCCTAGTTTTTCATTTATGGCAAGAAGATGATTATAAATAGTAATGGTTGGTTTATGTAAGTATATTTCTTAATTTAGTAAATGCATTAGGAGGAAGTATGTTATTTATCTGACTCAAAGTGGCTTATTAAATAATAACTGGAAAAAAGGTGACCAGCTTTCCATATATATGGATTTAAAACTGGCAAAGTATATGGCTAGCTGAATTCACAATTTCTGTGACCCTCATGGCTTTGCAGTATTCCTATGATAGGCCTATAAGTTGTCAGATAGTAAAACCCCAAATTTGGTTCCTGTTTTCTGGGATGAGTGAGATTCAATGAGTACTGTTTATAGTTCATAAGACTCTTTTAGAGCTGATTGTCTTTATGTAACTGTGAACGATAGTTATTTTTTTTCCCATGTGAATTTTATTACCTAAGTGGAAGAGGTAAGAAGGCATTGTTTTTTGAGGGGAGGAAACCCCCAACAAACTGTATAAATACCAAGCTTTGCTATCCATCAGAGTCAATTCAACTCAGACAACACTGTCCAGAAGAGCAAAGTCCCTTGTGATTAGAAGATTGACTCTGAAATTGTCATGAAATGTCACTAATGAAACAAATAATCTGGCATTAAACATATGATACCATTAACAGAGAGAGGTGGCTGTGACCTGGTGGAAGCAAATACAAATATCTGAAAGAATAAATAGGACAATAATGTAAGTAACACTTTTAAATCCTAAATGGATTAGAACACTATGAATGTATCTGTTTTATTATGACAAATACTGCTGATAAAGATGGGAAACAGTTATTATGTGTAGGTGGACTCCTCTGAATTTTTATTTTTCTTCTTTTCTATCAACATTCTTCCTTCTTTCCTTGCTCCTCTTTTTCCTTCTTCCCTTCTTCCTTTCCCTGCTTTCGTGTGGCATTTAAGGCATCGTTATGATAAAAATAACAAATAACAGAGAGTTATTCATTCAGTTCCTTTAAATTCTCCAAATCACTATTTTGAGTCTACCATATGAGAGGTACTGGTAACAAGCTTTCATCCTCAAGATGAAATCCCAGTTTTACTTCTTATGAATTATGTCTTTTGAAGCAAGACATTGGCTTCCTGAACTGTAGTTTCTTTATGAACTGTGAATCATAATACTTACCTTGCCTCTTTATTAGACTGTTGTGATTATCATATCACATTATTCAACTCAATACCTGAAATAGTTCTTGAACTCCAACTGTATATGCCAGGCTTTGTGCTGGGGACACAGATCGATAAGATACTCCCTTAATTCAAGGAGCACACAGTTTATGCCCAGAGCTGCAAACTCTGGTGCTTACTGAGGCCAGGCCTGGATTGTAAGTGACTAGAAGCACATATTATAAAGCAGGGGGACTGATGGGCTTCCTGACACACTGTAGAAAGCGTGTCTAATCTCGATGGGGCAGCCTCTGCCAGCTCCAACTGGCTATGGTTATCCAGGAATGCTAGTCCCTTGTTTCTAGGCTTGGTTTTCTTAAAATGTGAAATATCCATATTTTTAATGTGGACATCTAGTTACAAAAATTGCCTAAACATTTTGTAGGCAAAGTGTATCTGTGAAGGGGAAATCCACTTATGGGATGGCCATTTGCAAGTTCTGGTTTAGATAGGCAGGCATGTAAATAAACCACAAGGCAAAAATTAGGTACAGAAGTGAACCAAGCTAGCTTCGAGAATGGAATGAAAAGCATTCCAGAGAATTCTAGAATGGAATGAGAAGATGTAGTATGTGTGCTATGACAGGAATCCCATAAGAGGGATGATTGTGTGGAATTAAAGAATGACTAAAATCTGGTTAGCCAGAAAATTGCAGGAGGTGATTCAAACAAAAAGGGCAGCAGGCTCAAAGACTCCATGAATTTGGTATTGCTGGATACACAGGGAGGGCAAGAAGAGGTGAGACCAGAAAAGAGAAGGGCACCAAACAATCTCACATGACACACTAAGAGAACTGGGTCCTTCTCACTGTCATGGGGCTAGTGAGGGGTAGTGGGGCTCATGGGGGTAGTGAGCACCGAGGACAGACCTGGTCAGGTTTCTATTCTAGAATGGTGATTGTGCTAGTAGAAAGGAGGAAGATTGAAAGGAAGTGAGCCTAGAGGCCTAGATGGGGATCCTCAGTGCAGATGGAAATTATGAAGAGATTGAAATTTATTTGTCAACTAGAAAGCATTCTATTCATGTGTATACTATTCATATAAGATATCATCATTTTTATATGATATTAAAATGCACAATTTTCCACCTCTGCCATCAAGATGCATTCTTTAGTCCTTGGGTTGTCATAGTTAAACAGTAACAGCTTTTCTTTTCTTTCTTTCTTTCTTTTTCTTTCTTTCTTTTTTTTTTCTTTTTCTTTCTTTCTTTCTTTCTTTCTCTTTCTTTCTTTCTTTCTTTCTTCCTTTCTCTTTCTTTCTTTCTTTCTTTCTCTCTCTCTCTCTTTCTTTCTTTCTTTCTTTCTGATCACAGAATAATGATGCCTCCTAAAATTGATGGTGTCTTTGACACAGTGAAATAGAATAATTATCATGGACTTTTGACTATTAAACTGAATTTTGAAGCAGAGAAGTGGAATATATTCTAGGAAGTGATAATCCCACCTATATCTCTGGAAAGGAGCCTTTGTATTTGCTTTGGTTACCAGTTATTCCTATTTCCTGAATGTTCATTAAATCAGGGGAGGCAAATATGTATGCCACAGGATCTGGGCAGTGATGTAAATACATAAAGCTACTAAGGGGAGTACAGGCCCTCTCTAAAAATCATTTACTACTCTGGTCTTATCAACTACTGCTGGACAGAAATTAAAAATTAATGTTTCCAGATTCAAGAGAAGTTGGAAATCTGAATTTTTTGATAAATCCCTCAATATTTATATGTTGGCAAGACATTCAACATTTAAAAAAACCCTGTGCAGGCCAAACATCTGTGTGTTAACTAAGCTACCAGCCTTGTCCCTGCTAAGCTTCTTATTGAAGGAGTGATCATACTGATATCTAATACTTACAGTTTTGTAATATTAAATGCTAGATGTTGCTGAATGTCAGTGACAAGACTAAGTCACAGCTGGGAGAGATGAAATCTCTTCCTTGTCTGTAGCAACCATCTGGTACAGCTCCCAGCCACATGAATCCTTTAGAAGCAGTCTCAAGGTCTGTGATCTGAAATGGGTTTGTTATTTTGTCCTAAGATATGTCTGTTTGATCATCTATTCAACAGGAAAAAAATCTTGGCCACAATGTTTTGACATAATAAAATTATATCTCGTGCCTCAAAATTCCTTTCTTCTTCAGAAACAATAACAGAAGCTATTGATGTTTAAAAGCTGCCTGGAATGCCAAAGGGAATTTCTAAGTTCTGCCTTTATGGATTTATCATTCACTAATCTCCTTCTAGCACAAGCTTTGTCAACATTTGTAATGCACTGTTAATAAATGCATAAAGAAATAATACATTTTTTTTCTTTTTTGCAACAATAATGTCTGCTTCAAACTTGATAAGTTGATAAAAATGAAGACTGTAAGGGAGAAGTTCTGCTCTGGTAATGATGGAGTAACAGGTACTACATTTATACTTCTGTAAATTACTGGACATAACGCATGGGATAGTTGTTTTTAGACACTAAACAGGACGTTGGTTCCGGAGAGAACGGAAACACAAGGTGAGTACCACACTCACCATGGTTCTCTCACTGGGGACAATGTATAGTGAAATTTTACGAGACCAAATAGGATCAACAGAGTATCAGAGAAATAGGCATGTACTGTTAGAAGACATTGGATCTCTGGCCAAGCCAAGGTGAGAGACTTTACTGAGAACCTTAGATATTTGGTTGAAATCTCAACAAGGTGATACCTTGGGAGTATAGACCACACCCTAGAGCAAGGACCATGACATTGGACCAAGAACAAAAAACAATTAGATTTGCTCTAACAACAAATAAAACCAAAGTGGACAGGATCAAAAAGATTTGTCCACAATTCCACCGCCAGCTATTGAAAAAGGCAACTCTTTTTAAAAAGAAAATAATATAATCCAGACTCCCTAGTATGTATCATTTAAAAATGTCTATCAAACAATAAAAAAATACCTAGACATTTAAAGAAGTAGAAATGTGGATCTGTACTCAAGGTGGGAAAAAGCAGTCAATAACACAGACTTTGGAGATGACCCAGATGTTGGAATAAGCAGATGAAGAGTAGAAAACAACTACAGTGCAAACATTCAGGAACATGAAATAAAATAGTTACATAATGTGTAAACATATGGGGCATCTCAGAACAGAAATGGACACTATAAAAAAAAAACCCTAATGGACATTTTAGAATTGAAAAGTACATTATGTCAAATTAAAAATTTATAGGCTTAAGAGTGGATTAGAGGCCACAGAATAAAGAGTCAGTAAACTTGAGGACAAATCAATAGTAGTCATCCAATTTGAAGAATAGCAAAACAGTTGGAAAAAGGAGCAGAACCTTTGTAATCTGTGGGAAAATATCACGAAGGCTACTATACATGCAATATATGTCCCAGAGGGAGAGGAGAGAAAGAATTGGGCAGGAAAAAGAGTTTAGAGAAACAATAAGCGAATATTTTCCAAATTTGGTAAAGAGCCTTGCAGATTCAAGAAGCTTATTGAGCAGCAAGCATAATAAATGAAAAGAAAACCAAACCTAGGCATATAGTCAAAAGCCAGAAACCAAAGGGAAAGATAAAATCTTTAAAGCAACCAAAGATGATATGATATATACAGGGAACAATAATATGAATTATGGCTAATACCTCATCAGAAAAAAATGGAAGTCAGAAGACTGAATACTTTTAGAGTCCTAAACGCACGTGCGCGCGTGCGCGCGTGCGCGCGCGCGCGCGCGCACACACACACACACACAACACACACACACACACACACACACACACACACAACCTGTCAGCCCAGAATTCTACATCTAGTAAAAAAATTTCTCAAGAATGACAGATAAATAAAGACATTTTAAAATAAATGAACACTGAGCAAATCTATTGTCAGTGCACATGAACCACAATTAATGCTCAAGAAATTTCTTTGGACTGAAGGAAAATAATACAAGATGGAAATTACGTTTTATAGGAAGAAATGAAGACCATTAGAAATAGAAGAATATAGGTGATAGGTAATGTAAAAGACTCTTTTTCATTCTTCTTTAATATCTTTTAAAGCATCTAATTATTTGAAGCAAAATAAAATCATCGTGGAAGTAAAATACATGAAAACAGTAGTTCTAAGTAGGATAGGGAAGGAAGGGAAGGTGGTAAATGGAATTACTATGTTGAGGTTTTTGTATTTTACAGCATTAAGCAGACTATGAGCAGACTATAACAAGTAAGGGTATATACTATAATCCTGAGAGCAACCATTACAAAAAGTAAAACAATAAGGTATACCTTAAAGGCCAAGAGAAGTATAAAATAGAATACTGGGAAAACTATAATATTAAATCCAAAAGAGAGCAGGAAAGTATAGAAAAAATAACAAAGACCAAATGAAACAAATAGCAATGTGGATGACTTAAACCCAACCATATCATTAATAATGTTTATTGTAAATGGACTACTCAAATTAAAAGGCAAAAAACAAATAATCCAATCTAAGAATGAACAGAGGAACCAAACAGACGCTTTTCCAAAGAAGACATCCAAATGGCTAATAGGTACGTGAAAAGATGCTCAACATCACTAATCATCAGGGAGATGCAAATCAAAACCACAATATGATATCACCTCACACCTGTTAGAATTGCTATCATCAAGAAGACAAGAGACAAGGATGTGGAGAAAAGGGAACCCTTATACACTGTTGGTGGGAATGTAAATTGATGCAGCCGTTACAGAAAACAGTATGAGGTTCCTTGAAAAATTAAAAATAGAATTACCACGTGGTCCAGCAATCCCACTTCTGGGTATATATACAAAGAAAACAAAAATCAGGATCTTGAAGAGAGATCTGCATTCTCTTATTCATTGCAGCATTATTCACAATCACCAAGGTATGGGAGCAACTTAAGTGTTCATCAGCAGATGAATGGATAAAGATGTTTATTTATGTATGTATCCATGTATATATGTATGTATGTAGCCATGAGAATGAAGGACATCCTGCCACTTGCAATAACATAGATAGACCTTGAGGGCATTATGCTAAGTGAAATAAGTCAGGCAGAGAAGGATATGTACTGTATATATCACTTATATGTGGAATCTAAAAAAGCTGAACTCAAACAGAGTAAGATGGCAGTTGCCAGAGGCTGGGGAAATAGTCAAAGGTTACAACCTTGCACTTATAAGATGAGTAACTTCAGGGGATCTTACATACAGCTTAGTGATTATATTTATAGCATTATATACTTGAAAGTTGCTAAGAGAATAAATCTTAAATATTCTCACCACAGAAAAGAAATGGTAATCATGTGAGGTGATGGAGATGTTAAACTAACCCTACTGTGGTAATCATTTCACAATATGTAAGGGTATCAGATCAACATGTTGTACACCTTAAACTCAGACAATGCTATATGTCAATTACATCTCAATAAAGCTAGAAAAAATTTATGGCAAACAGTATACAAAAACAGTAGCATATATTGCATATTGAAATTATTAGGCTTAAGTGAAGGTGTGAAGGTTGGATTGAATGGATATATATAAATATAGTAGACATGTTGTAGTAGATGATATGGAATAGAAGGGAATGGGTCAGGGAATGGAGAAGAAAGGTTACAAAAAGAGCTGTAGCTATCCTCAGAATGTATGGTGGCATTAAACAATTGATTGGAAATTCAGTTCCATGTGTGCTACAGGTATGCACACACTATTTAAACAGAAAAGAAAAATAATAAGTCTTCATAAAGCGTTTGGTTAATTGATTCTAATGGCCAACATATGAGGCAGTAAATATTTGAAAGCAAACAAAGGGAAGGACTGAGAAGAGTATCAAGACCTTTTATGTCCACGGTATTTATTGTCACATTGCTTTTTTTTCTTTTTCTTTCTTTCTTTTTTTTTTTTTTTTGTCACATTACTTTCTAATTGAAAAGAAATACTTAAGGCAACCTGATAATTTGAAGCTGTTTTTTTGTTTGCTTTTTTTGTAGCTAAAATTCAGCATTTGGATTCCAAAGCTTCTTAACCACTTACTTTATCTTAGGGCAGGGGTTTTGTTAAATTTTGTAACTAAAGGCATCATATTTAAGCCAGTCCTTGCAGAGATCCAGGACTAGGAACAAAGTCACACTAGGTGCTGAAAGTAATTGTTAATGGGGTGCGGGGTGGGGGGCGGTGAGAAACCGGACACTCACCAAGTAGAGAATATAATAGTTCATGCTTTGAGTTGGGGATCAGAAGTGAAGAGTTAAGCACTTGCCAGGATAGATCCTGAAGAAGGGGGTATAGGTCAGGAATTAGACATAAAAGACTGGGTATAGAGCAAGCTAAAATCAGGGTGAAATGACAAATAAGACTGTCAAGAAGACAGTTACAAGAGTCCAGATAAGGCCCCAAGTAGGAAGATGGGTCATGGCCCTAATAACTGAAGCAGAGTGCTTGCCCTTGCCCCCTGCAGGATTTAACAAGAAAAGGAAGAGTGTAGATGTGGATAGACTGAAATTCTGAACCCAACCTTATTAAAACCTTGGGCTTCTAGCACTTCTTTAAAATCTGGGGTTTACTGTCATTCCTTGACATGATATTTTTGAGATTTACTTCAGGACTGTAAAATTTAACTGACTTGGAAAACCTCCAGGTCTAATAACAACTTTCTAAATTCTAAAGGTTAGCCCATTCTTCAAGTTGTAGATTGAAAATGCCAAATCAGTAATTAAATCATTTCAGCAGCTTTTCCTCCTGTTCTTTGTTGGTTTAAGGTTCAGATTTTATTTTTGCCTTTGGTGACCGAAGAACATCTTGAAACACTTAAGTATTGAAGAGCACTGAGGGGTTGCAGCTGACAGGGATGCAGAATGAAACAATGGAAAACTGTCACTGCAATGGGGCAAGATGTGTGCTGACATTAAACATTTAGAGACTTTGACTCTTTCAGGCTCCTGTTCCTGAATATGACTCTACTTTCACCCCCAAGAAGAATCAATTTTGAGGTTATAACCAGTCTTCTTAACAATTCATCTAATCTAAAAAAACAAAAATCAATGAAAAGAACAGGCTTGTTAAATAATAGCAAGTCAATCATGTAGAAGAAATACAATGACATGTAGAGTTGCACACATTATGTTTTCAACGTATGATTGACAGTTCTTATAAATCACAGCCTTGTTCTTCAACCTTTCCCTAATGAGCATTCGGAGGATCTTTCCTGAAAGCACATACACATATTGAAAAAACAAAAAACAAACAAACAAAAAACTTTAAATGAAATGCAAAAATAAATGGAACAAGAAATCAATGCATTGAAATGTTTTAAAATGATTAATATTTTGACCTAACTATTAGAAAAAACATTCAACATTGGAAAAAGATAACAAGATCCTTTGGTTCCGTTTCAAGACCTGTCCCATTAAAAAAAAAAAAATGAAACTCATAACTTATGAGTCTTCACACACTTGACAAAGACCATTTTGAATGACTATGAAGCATATCATTACAGAGACCCCTGGGGCCATGCAGCATAGTTAACACCCCCTCCAGACTTCTCTGTTTTAAGAGATTCTGTATCTGAAGTTCTCTTGCATTTCCAAAGAGCAAGTTGTCAGTCTGATGCCAAGGGAAGCCAAGCTCTATTGCTTCAACCTCAAAATCACAAAAGTCGTAATAAGTCCTTCCGTAGAAAGTCAATCACTGATTTATAGCCTTCCATACTGGGAGAATGCCCTTGATTCTAAATGGTCTTAAAGTTAGGCATTTTCTTTTTTTCTTTTTTTTTTTTTTTCAACGTTTATTTATTTTTGGGACAGAGAGAGACAGAGCATGAACGGGGGAGGGGCAGAGAGAGAGGGAGACACAGAATCGGAAACAGGCTCCGGGCTCTGAGCCATCAGCCCAGAGCCTGATGCGGGGCTCGAACTCACGGACCGCGAGATCGTGACCTGGCTGAAGTCGGACGCTTAACCGACTGCGCCACTCAGGCGCCCCAAAGTTAGGCATTTTCATCCTAATTCTCTAAAACTTCCTGAAACATGGTTTCTTTCTAGAATTATATGAACACATTTTAAGCTAATCATTTAATTTCAGCAAAGAAAATAGGCTATACTTTAGAGAAATTACTTAAATGTTATTTTCATATAAATTTATTTCAGCTGTTCTGTTCTTTTTACTTAATCTTTCCATCCTCTAAAAAAAAAAAAAGCAAATTCATTCCTAAATTGCAACTATGTGGGGTTATGGATATGTTAACTAATCTTATTGTAGTAATTATTTTACAGTATGTACATATGTCAAGTCATTACATTGTACACCTTAAATCTGCATGTTACATGTCAGTTATATATCAAAAAGGTTGAAAAAATTAAAAGATGTGTTAATATTAATAAGTCTATTAATTAGCAAAATGGAATCTCTTAATAGATTCCTCATGTATAAAGAGTAAAAAAATTAAAATTAAAAAAAAATGTTTTAGGTTATTTCTAGCATACTTGTGTCCTGAGGTTGATCAGTCAAGAATGTATTTTGTTAAAAAATTTTGGAAGACTTTTACTAAGACAGTGATTTATATACTGAAATTATTGACAGGTTAATTTAATGTGATAAGGAAATTAAGAAATGGATGATATTTAATATATATATTTTACATGAATATTTGAGTATATTAATTTTTCAATTGTTATAAAAATGGGTATAAGATATTTAGTTTTCTTCAGTGTTTGCAAATCACTTTCCCTTGAATTTCTTTTCTTTGCTTTTTTTTTTTTAATTTCATGAGTTACCATTAAATAAACATAGACTAAGTTGAATGATATGGCCTACATTTTGGTAATTTTTTAAAAATCTTACCTTTGAACAATATGGTTTTCTTGGGAAGATTTTTCACTGTATTTTTTATCAAGGTATGATTACATATAGGAAGTTTCACCTATTTTATTCTACATCTCTACCTACTTTAACAAATGTATATATGTTGTATAACTACCACCACAAGATATACAAGTTCCATCATGCTAAAAAACTCTCCCATACTCGTTTGTAGTCAGTTCCTCCCTTATCTCTGAGAGCTAATCTATTTTCTGTCTTTGCAAGAATATTATATAAATGGAGTGACACAGCATATAGTCTTTTGAACATGGCTTCTTTCACTTAGGGTATTAGAGAGTCATCCAAGTTGCTGTGTGCACACTAGTTTGTCCTTTTTATTTCTAGATAGTATTCCCCTATATGGATGTGTCACAGATTGTTAATCCATTTTGCAGTTGAGGGATATTGGAGTTGTTGACAGTGTTTGATGATTATTAATAAGCTGACAAAAAGATTTGTTTTCAAGTTTGTGAGTGAACATAGCTTTCAGCTAACTTGGGCAAACACCTAAGAGTGAGTTGGATGGATTGTACGGTATTCTTAATTTTATAAGAAGCTGCAAAGCTGTTTTCCAAAGTGGCAGTACCATTTTGCATTCCCTCCAGTAGTGTATAGGTGTTAGTTGCTCTACTTGTTTGCCAGCTCATGGTACACACAGTCTCTCTCTTTTCTTTAAGGCGTTCCGTTAGGTATGTAGTTGTATCTCATGGTGGTTTTAATTTTCATTTCCCTAATGACTAATGATGTTGAGCATCTTTGTGCAAATTTTGCCACCTATATATTTTCTTTGGTGAAGTGAAGTATATGTTAAAATCTTTGGTTCATTTTTGAAATCCATTAATTTTTATTGATTGGCTTTGAGTTTCTTTGTAATTCTAGATAGAAGTCCTTCATCAGATACAGTGACTTGTAAAAATTTTCTCCCTGTCTCTGGCTTTCAAAGAGCAGATATTTTTAATTTAACTTAGGTCCAGTTTATTCATTTGTTCTTTGATTTATTGTGCTTTGGTTTTGTATGTAAGAAATCATTGCCTAACTGAAGGTTACAAAATTTTCTTTCATGCTTATTTTTTTTCCCAAGTTTTAGAATTCTAAGTTTTATATTTATATCTGTGCTCCATTTTGAGAGTTTTTTGGTAGAGTGTGAGTTTGGATAAACGTTTTTGTTTTGTTTTGCTTATTTGATGCATATGAGTATCCAGCTGTTCCAGCACTATTTATGTTGGAAAGACTGCCCTTTCTTCACTGAATTGCCTTTTTTACCTTTGTTAGAAACCAACGGGCCCTATATGTTTATAACTGTATCTGGATTTTTTTTTTATTACCTTCTTTTCCATGTTTATTCTTTCTCCAACACTGCTCTCTTGATTACTGTAGCTGTGTACTAAGTCTGGAAATCAACTCTGTGAATCTTCTAACTTTGAAGACAATGTGTATTCTGCTGTGTTTGTGTAGTTTTCTCTTAATGTCAGTTTAGGTTAGTTTAGTTAATAATGTTCACTCGTGCCCTGGGGCACCTGGGTGACTTAGTCAGTTAAATGTCTGACTCTTGATTTCTGCTCAGGTCATGATCTCACCAGTTTGTGAGAGCTCGCCCTGCAGCACGGAGCCTGCTTCGCATTCTCTGTCTCCCTGTCTCTCTGCTCCTCCTCTGTGCACACACTCTTTCTTTCAAAATAAACATGTAAATAATAATAATAATTAAAAAATAATGTCCATGTCTTCTATCCTTGGTGATAATTTGTCCATTTATCCTATAATTTCCTGGGAGGGTATGTTGAAGTCTCCAATTGTATTTGTGGATTTGTCTTTTTCTCCTTCAGTTCTATCAGTTTTTGCTTCATGTACTTTGAAGTGATGTTAAGTACATACACATTTACGTTTGTTATGTCATGCTGGGAAATTGACCCCTTCATAATTAAGTAATTTCTATCTTCATATTTACTCTGAAGTCTGGCTGACATGATATTGATATAGCTATTTCTGCTTTCTTTTGATGAGTGTTTGCATAGTATCTCTTTCCTATAATTTTATTTTTAACATATATATGCCTTTATATTTAAATAGGTTTATTGTACACAGCATATAGTTTGATCTTGGTTTTTCAATCCAGTCTGCTGATCTTTGATTTTAATTAATGTGTTTATAAAGTTTATATTTAATGTAATTACTAATATGATTAGATTAAGATCCACCATATTTTTAACTTTTATTTTTAATCTTTTGTTTCTTCCTCTCTCACATTTCATTTTTGATTATTACATTTTAGTTTCATTATTGATTCTTTTTTTCTTTACTGATTATTTAAGTTATTTTATTCATTGTCCTAGGCTATACAATATACATCTTTAATTAATTAGAGTCTACCTTTAAATAATTTCATAATACTTAAGATGTAGTATAAGGACCCAACAGTATTTTTCTAATTTATTCCCCTCTTCTTTGTGCTGTTGTCATGCATTTTACTTTATATATGCTATAAATACAATGCATTGTCAATAGTTTTGCTTTAGATAGTTATCTTTTAGACAATTAAAAATAAAGTTGAATTTTATATTTACCTCTACTTATTCTGTTTCTAAAACCCTTTATTTCTTGTGTATATGTTATGTCTTCCCAAAGTTTTTAAAACTGCGTTGAAATTTTTCTTCTCTATTGGCACATACACCACCAGTTCCTAACTTTTCCTGACTCTGTTAAAAATGGATTGTGAATGGGCAGTAAGGAACATGTTTGATTTCTATAATTCGTTCATGCTTACTCAGAATATCAGAATCATAGGATTGAGTATGTCATAAGAGGTCCTTTAACCTAATATTCAAAGCATGACAGATTGACTTCAACTGATCTTATTCAAAGATTTATTGGAAGTCCTCTTTCTGAGGTTGTAACTTAAGCCTGCTTGGTCTATGAGCCTCTTTTGTCTCTATTTCATTGTCTTCCTCTCATGTGTAGAGAGGGAACATGAGGATCACACTGTCTGCTTTTTAATATTCTCTTTTTAGTATGTATGCATCTTTCATGTGTGAAGATAGTTATTGAGTTCTTTCTTGCCATTCCCCATTATACATAAAACACATTCTGTACTTGAGTTTTTTATAGGGAGGTAGATCTACTTTTTCTCTGTATGTCTTTGACCATTTCTATAGTATTTTCTCCTGAACTTTTCACATAATTATTTTTGTTAGGGCATATATAAATGGTAACAGTGTTCACCAAGATGAAAGATCCAGAATCCTTGTGGGACTAATGTTGACTCTGGGAGAATGCCAGGGCATCAAATGAATTGTTGTAAATTCACAGGGTCCCCTGTTCGCTTGCCCCTCTCCCTGGAGCCATATGGCTAATTTTACTCTAGACACATACTTCTAGGAAAGTTCAGGGACTTTGAACGAATTTGGTGGATGTCCTCCAAAAGCTATGTTCAGGTAGCATTCATTCAGTGTTCAGGTTTTGCTACCTGGACAAAAGCTATTTTCAGTAGCAAAAGCATTCAGTAGGCTCAGTTATGCCAGAGCCTACTGAATGCAGCAGCCCTGGGCATGTTATTTATATAGGGATGGGCCAGGAGGAAAAGAACAGAATGGAAAGCTAGAATTTTTCTGAGCAAACTGTATTTAGTTGTGAGGAAAAAAAAAATACTCTCAACAGTTGGGGTGGTCCTATGGAATAACTTATAAACACTTGTCAGTTATGAGGGTAACTGCAAGAGATCCTTATTTTCAAGCTTTCCCCTTGATTTCATGTCCAGAGCATAACATTTTCTTTTTGTCTTTTTCCCCCTCAAGGGGTGCTACATCCATTGTGTACAGATGCAAACAGAAGGGGACCCAGAAGCCTTATGCTCTCAAAGTGTTAAAGAAAACAGTAAGTTTATTTCATTATATAACAGCATCTTTAAGGGATCTGTGACCTGGAGAAGTCAGGAACCCTAATTCACAGGACAAAGAGGTCAGAGAATTGCTGTGTGCAGCTAACTCATTTGAATCTTTATTATGAGAGTGTAGCCAAATCTGTTGTTTTCTGATGGAAACTGTGTGCCTCTTTGAAAGCAACTGGATCTCAGATTGGATGTGGTTGTTGGGGATAAGTGTGGTAAGAAAAAGCATTTAGAGCTGGGAGATAGAACTTGCTTTGTATACCAGTCAAATTTTCAGATATATCTGTGTGCGTGCATGCGTGTGTGTGTGTGTGTGTGTGTGTGTGTGTGTGTTTTATATGTATATAAAATCTCCAATCACAGTTTTATATACTAGAAAATCTTGCTGTTTAAAAATACCTAAGTGAAATACAAATAGAAGTATTTGTGAAAGGAGTCATCAGCTTCTAAGTTGATTTTCAAATGTTGGGTTTGTTTTGGTAGAGTGCAACCAGACTAATGTTATTGTTTCAGGGACTGAGCCTGCTCATTTAAGAAGTCTCTATTTGAAGAAGGAGGAAGGATTGTGTTTTCTTATTGCTTCTTCTTGCCATATACTTGTAGATGAGCTGAGGGGGCAAAGGTACTTAGGCTCATCTCTAATGTGTATGAAATGCAGCAGGTGAGAGTTCATGATACAAATGGCAGCATCTAACACTACCTCATGGTAGTTTCTGCACCCCGGGGAGTATTTGTCACTTTAATGCCCTACTGGCACTCTCTGTCCCTAGGGAATTTCCCCTTACAAAACCACAAGAACACACATTCTTCCTTTCTCAAATTCTATGTGAACACATATGTGAAATTTATATACTTCTGAAAACCCAGCTGTAAAGTATGCTGAGGAGAGAAATATAAATTTTGTAGTCAAGTAATACCTCTTTTAGGCCAAGGGATTTTTTTTCTAAAGTCAGCTTAATATCACCAGCTGTTTATGTATATTGTCTGGCACAGGGAAATTTTAGAATCTCATATAATGAAGAAGAGAATAATGGCATGGGATTTTTTTCTATTGAGAAGTAGAATGACATTTTGAAATAATCTGTTAGAATTTAAAGTCACAGCAAAATAACAAAGAGTCTAATTGAAAAATAATTTAATAATTTAAATGGCAGTTGCTGCTATAAACCCTATATTCTGGATTTCCTACCTGGTGTAGGCAATGATTTAAGGTATTCCAGAATGTAGAGGAATCTTCTGATTGGTAAGTTTTGGAATTTTCTCTTAAATCAATTTCTTAGAGTCATAACATTTATTTGAATTAGGATTATTAAAATTTTATGAAATGAACTTCCTATTAAATATCTGCTTTCTATGAAAATAAGTTGGCATGCTCTAGCAGTGGTCACACAAGAGATGTTTCTGGACTTGGCTATCTTCTTTCCTGCTGGTTAAAAAAAATTGTCAGTAAAATTTGTAAGTGGTTATTTTATTTTCGTAGTTGAGGAAACTCTGAAAAGGATTCGCCGTATGAATGTCTAGGAAAAGAAACACTCAAAACTGACATCAGAGTGTTCAGAATCCCAAAAGACAGAGGGCTGGTTTAGAAAATATTGGATTATGTAAAAAATCTTTGAATGAATTGGAATAAGGGACAGGCGAAGACATTTGGTGAGTTTGTGACTCATTCACTGGGAAACTAAAGCTCTGGTTTGCCCTTGCTGTCTTCTCTTCTCCACCTCTGTTGTGGAAACATCTTCCCTAGAAGACAGGCAGGAAGAAAATGTGGACGGGAACCAAGTGTCAGATTGAGCTGCAGAGCGGTGCTAGAAGGCAGATGTTGTCAAACACAGTTACTGCTGTGCCAAATGGAATAAGAGAAAATCCCCTGGGGAAACCCAAGTTTTGAACGTCAATTGGGTGGAATCTCCAGCATTGTCTCCTAGAATAAACTATTCACAGAGATGTGTAAACAAGAGAAATAGTAGGCAAAATCTCAGAAAGCAATTGCCTCCAGTGTTTAATTTCATATAGGTCATGAAGATACAACTTCCTTATCTAAATGAAATAAATGAATGAAGCCTAAGAATCTATTTAGAGAAGAAAAGCAATGCAGGGAAAATAAAGTATTTTCCTAGTGAATTCAGTTAAAGATCTCTTTCAGGGCAAAGGGGGCTTTAGGGGCGCCTGGGTGGCTCAGTCAGTTAAGTGTCTGACTTTGGCTTAGGTCATGATCTCACGGTTCGTGAGTTCAAGCCCTGCATCAGGCTCTGTGCTGATAGCTCAGAGCCAAGAGCCTGCTTTGGATTCTGTGTCTCCCTCTCTCTCTGCCACTCACCTGCTCGTGTGTTTTCTCTCTCTCTCTCTCTCTCTCTCTCTCTCTCAAAAATAAATAAACATTAAAACAAAAGAAAAAAGAAAAGGGGGCTTTAGAAAACTTGAATTATTTATGTAATCTATTTATTAGATTGAGCCACATGAAACTGCCTCTTTTAATCATTTTTTTTACCTACAAAAATGGTAATTTTAAGGCACTTGCGGGGCTCAGTTGGTTGAGCATCCAACTGTTGATTTTGGTTCAGGTCATGATCCCAGGGTCATAGGATTGAGCCCCGTGTTGGGCTCAGCTCTGAGTGTGGATCCTGCTTAAGGTTCTCTCTCTCCCTCTCTCTCTCTCTCTCTCTCTCTCTCTCTCTCTCTTTCTCTCTCTCTCTCTCTCTCTCTCTCTCTCTCTTCCCCCCCCTTTGCCCCTACCCCCTCTAAAATTAAAAAAAAATTTTTTAATGGTAATTTTATGTGGTTCAACTAATAACTTTGGGACCACTATACTGCTTCACTTGTAAGTTCCTCAGGTCCTCATTTTACGACTGGACATAAACCTAAAAGGTCTGAAAGATTGTCTGTCTGCTTATCTATCATCTATTATCAGCCAGCTGTGAGAATTTCCTGGGTGTGGTGTAATAAACTGGCCCAAACTAGAAGGCTTAAAAGAATGGAAATTTGTTCTCTTAGAGTTTGGAGGCCAGAAGTCTGAAGTCAAGGTCTTGGCAGGGTTGACTCTTGGTGAGGGCACTGAGGGAGAACCTGTTCCATGCCTCTCTCCTTGTTTCTGGTGACAGAAGCCTGACTTGCAGATGTGTCACTCTAATCTCTGTCTCCGTTGGTGCATGGCCATCTTCCCCCTATGTGCCATCTCATCTTCCCTCTGTGCATTGTCTGTGTTCAAATTGTCCTCTTACAATGACACCATCCCTACTGGATTAGAAGTTGGCCCTGCTCCACTATGACATCATCCTACATTAACTACTTACATCTACAACAACCCACTTTCCAAATCAAGTCACTTTCAGAAGTGCTGGTGGTTAGGACTAAAACATGTCTTTTTTTTGGGGGGGGGGCACGTTTGTGCCCATTATATGATCTATAAGAGAACACTTCTAAGGTGAATTTCAAAATATGCCATTCAATATTTTATCTGAAGATGAGTGAAACTTATTATCACATTCAAGAAAGTTTAATAAACCTAAGAAAACTTACCCAGGTTATAGGTGATTAAATTCACATATGAACATTTTTAAGTCCAAGAAAGAATTTCCCATCTCTTTTACAGTTAATTATTTGATGACAATTATCCTCTCTCCTAGGATCTGTTTAAATACTTTTTCAGGACCCAAGTTTATTTTATGGCAATATTATGTACTTTTCTCGCAGCTTAATATTTGGGGGAGGATTTAGTTTACATTGGCAATAAGAGACTTACTCCCAATTCATCACTGAGAATCCATTAGGCACTCACATGTCTGAGTGATAGACAACAACTCTAATTTACCTATAGGAAGACAGACTAAAACACCAGCCCTTCTGGAGAAATCCATATCTCTTTGGTGGTCAGGTACAGGACAGACTTAATACTGATAATAAACCTAAAGTGAATTGTTGTGTTTAGGCCATTGGGTATTTTAACAAATAAAATATCTTTATGGGAAATAAACATATAATAAAAATATTTTAATTACCATATATTTTATATATGGATATAATACCATGCACTTTATATATAGATAACTACATTTCTTAGAATTAGTATACATTAAAATACATATCGAGGTGCCTGGGCGGCTCAGTCAGTTGAGTGTCCAATTTCAGCTCAGGTCATGATCTCGCAGCTCATGAGTTCAAGCCCCACATAGGGCTCTGTGCTGACAGCTCAGAGCCTGGAGCCTGCTTCAGATTCTGTATCTCCCTCTATCTCTGCCCCTCCCCCACTTGTGTCCTATCTTTCTCTCTCTCTCAAATAAATACAAACATTAAAAAATTTTAAAAAACACGTATCAACCAAGGTAATAATGTCTGCAACTTACTTTCAAATAGTTAAACAATAAAAAAGTATGTGTGAGTATGTGTGTGTGCATAAGGGGAAAGAAAATATGGAAAAATCAACAATTACTGAATTTAGGACAGTATTTCATGCTGGTATTTCAGCATTTTAGTATATATGAAAATTGTCATACCAAAAATTTGGGTTAAAACATACTTCAACATTGAGGTCCTATTTTTCATACCTTAGCATTTTTTCTGGCCATTCAAAAAGCATTTCTAAATCACGCAGTTTCTAATTGTTATGATAAACATCAGTGACTGGCACTGAAGTGCCAGAAAACAGAAAATTATAGTCAAATCAACTTTGTACCTGGACATTTCCAGAAACAATATCCATTCATCTCATTCATTATAATTCATCTCAGTCATTATAATGATAAAGCTTTGGGGACAGTAAGAGGAAACAAGAGAGGGAAATGAATTAAAAGGCTTTTGTGGTCATGCCTTTGTTTAATTTTTTTTCCACTTAGAATTAATGGTCCTTGTACTGAAGTAGTCATCAAATCTCTAGGAGTGGCATCCATACTTACCTCTTAAGAAAAAGGTAGCCTGTTTTGTAATTTTTTATTTTGAAACAGTTACAGGTTCGCAGGCAGTGCCATATCTTATTGCCCATAAGTACTTCATTACCTTGCATGTAAGAACTAATTGATTGGCAGATATCAATGGGATTTTTACTGTGAACTTTGTAAAACATGAGTCAATGGTGAAGGAAACAAGACTTTTTTTCCTTCATGCCTGAGCCCTTCATCATCTCCATTTTTTTGTGATATTTAGAAGAAATTGAAGTAGAGAAGAAAGATTTACTAAGCTACTTCCTCAGATTAACAACTTTGGGGCATTAAAGGATTCTGATAGATACAGCTATTAGGACAACCAGTGATTTACAAGGTAGAACCTTTTTACTGATATTACATGACTTTTGAATATGCTGAACTTAAAACTACATAAAATGAGAAAAATAGATTCAAAAAAGTGTCAAAATTTGAACAGATTAAGCAGATGGAACCTTCAGTTTGGACTGAATTTTGCTGAGTTGAAAGGAATCACAACTTTTGAAGAATGGCATAGTGATAATGTAGTTACTATTTCAGGAGAGAGTCACATGCTTTACCTTTCTTCCTTAGGAGTACATCCCTGAGGGTATATCTAAATAGTGGCACTTCAGCCCTATCAATATGGCTTATATTCAAGAGCTGATTAAGATTTAAGAAAATTATGCTCCCCAATCATTTATAGTGTCCCCGGAATTTTAGGGACAAATATTTGAATTCTAGAATTCAGGTGAGATTTCCAACTGTGTGGCTCAGCTCTTAGTAGAGATTGCATTCATCTTACTGTAAAATCCATGCCCTTTCATGAAATACCCAGTACTGAGTCTAAGAATTAATCTCAGCCTATAAATTCACAATTTATGACTTTGAGAGCCAATCTCAGCATGTCAGTTCAGAATGCGTAAGTATTCTGACTTTCCTTAAGAATGGCTCGGCAGCTGTGGGTTGTTATTATGGGCTCTGGAGCCAGACGGATGGAGTTCAAGATCATTTCTGCCAATTACTGCTTGTGTGGCTTTACAACAAATTATATAAATCTCTCAATCTTAGTTTCTTCATCTGTAAAATGGCTTTAAGAACATCTAACTCACGGTGTTTTCTAGTGAAGATTAAAATGAGAATTTGTGTAAAATATTTCTCAACACCCAGGAAACTTGTAATAAATGGGAACATTATTCTTATTATTAATTATAATGAGTCCACACAGATATTTTATATTATGATGGTACCACTTCATTCTATCCAATTCTAATGTTCTCATCAGTTTCATTTAAAACTGAGCACTAAGCAGTACCAGACATCCTGTGCAATACTGTATGAATAAGATTAATTATATTGTTTTTGGAGTGTTTTTAAAATTTCTGGTGAAAAGGGGTATATATGTTACTACCATTATCAATCAAATTGAACATGACACTAAATAAATATTTCTGATCCTATGACCTACTTCAACAAGTCTAGGATGTTTGTGATTGCTAGATTTAGCATGCTTTCAATCTTAGGGCTCTATCCTGGTTCTTACCATTGGAGCAATGTGACTAGATCTACAATGAAGAAGCTGTTCCAGGTTTGAGTTTTGTCATATTTTAGTTATTGTAATGTAAAATTACCTATACATTTCTGTAAAGGTTTTTGTTGAATAATTTAATTTACTAGAGAATGCCTTTATCTTTTAAAAATTTTTTGTAAGTGTGAAAAGAAGAAAGAGGCCTGTTACTGTCTTCTCATTTAGTTGAAGAACCACACATTGTGATTTGCTAATCATTCTGTGAGTTAGTTTTTAATCTCTATTCATTTTTCCTTATATTCTTATGAGTTAACTATTGGAGTATATAAATATGTTGCGGGAGAATTTGAAAGGTTGCTCTAGATTAAACTGTAAAATATACACAGGCCTCCTCCCCAATTTTTGGTAGGTGAATCTTCAGGACATCTTCATTGCAGGAGATTTCTGTGTTCCTCCATTCTAAAATAGAGTTAATACCATTTATGCCACTGGATAAACTGAAGATTACCTGTTCTTGTCTCTTTCTACCTGGCCTTGGGGAACACACAAAACTGACCATGGGCCATTCATATTCCATTTGTTATGATGTACGTGAGAGAGATGTCTGGGTCAATCTGAGTTAAACATATGCATCTCTTAAATGTTGCCATAGCCACTTTTAACCACTCATGAATATCCTCTAAAAGTGAAGCAAGGTCACCTTTGGTCAGTGATGGAGAGGAAAATAATAAATCACTAGCTCAAATAGACTTTTTGGGCCCAATTGAGGTCTCCAAACACATTAATGAAAGTAACTTGCGGATAACAAGCTGTGTCAAGTGAAGTGAAACTTCTTTAAGCATTCTGTCAGTTGAAACCTATTGATTTTCATAGGAACTATTAAGCTAGGTTTCCTGGAATAGGAACAGGGATATTTCTATTCAGTTTGTGACAGGTAAATGTCTACAAGAGAAAAGAGGTAGTGGGTGGAATGTTAAAACCTTGGCCTGGTTTGTATGCTTTCCCATTCAGAGATTCACTTTGAAATCTGAACATTCTTGCAGAGAATTAGTTGTTGAAGTGTGATATGTTTTCTTTTTTGATAGAAACGCTGTGAGAATCTGTCTCAATTCAGCTTGCTTATCAGTCCTCTCATTATATTGAGCTCTCTTCAGGGTATTTTGTTGCCTTTTAAAAAATAAACACCATAATTCAGACAAGGAGCTGCAAAGGGTGGTGGGAGGTGAGAGAGAAGGAGAGACTGAGAATATAGGCACGTCCCCGTGTGCTGTTGCCTGAAAGAAAACACACTTTGCAGTGACGCCATCCACTCAGGCTATCACATTTAAGCCTCTAGTACTTTTATAAGTAGTGGGCGGCTGGATCTGAAGTGATCTTCTTCCTTTACGTGCAGTCTATGAAGCAGAAAAAAGAGATGCATAACTAGCCGCAACAGAGGAAATCTTACAGGAAGAGCTTATGTTGCCATTCCATGGTAGAAGAAAGAGACTAGAAACTTCTCAGAGAGCTGAATCGGAAAGGCCTTGTAACCACAGGAAGGGTACTGGGAGCAGGGAAGTTGACAGAAGCCAAGGTCAGAAGATCAGAGCTGGGGACTGGTGCCCGATGGGCCACAATCAGAGAACTCAGAGGGCCAGCAGGAACACAGCCTACCAGCCTCAGAACAAACTTGGGATTTGTAGCTTGCAAAGAAGGGGAGAAGCTATAATATTAGTGTTAACAGGGGAAAACATTTCAATAAATTTTGATTTTTATATTTATAGTACCACATTGAATGATGGTCAAAGCCAACTAGACAATATAAAAAGAGAGGCGAGAAAGAAGGCAAAAAAAAAAAAAAAAGAAGGATCAAGTCATAGAACTCCAAAACCATTAATCTGCTAAAAAAGAGGGAGTGAATAACTTTGTGCAGAGGATATTAGTTAGAAGGGATTCAAATAATTTTCAGTATTGAATTAGCTTTCAACTGCTTTTTTTAAAGTAAGAATTCTCAAATCAACATATGCCACTTCAGTAGTTTTAACAGTAAAGGAGCATAATGCCAATAAGAATGGTGCCCACATTTAATTATTAAATATATTTGGCCCCTTTCACATGTTAACACAAAGTACCCCATGGGAGTATCTTACTTATGGAAGTTTTAGAAAAGAGATGTGTCCAAAGTACACAATAGCATATAGAACTTGAACCCAGGGCTTTTGAGTCCCAAATTTTGGTCCTTTCTATTTATACCAGCTAGATCCTGATAGAAGAAGGACCAAAAAAGGACCAAAAAATGGTAGGAATGATCATGGTCCAGATCTGAGACTGAAACTAGACGTTGCTAATCTGATAAAGGATGAAAAAGCCTTTGTTGACAGAGACACAGAGAAACTGCATGCATTTCTAAGTCATACTGTGAAACAAAGGCAAATAATACTCCCTATGTGCAGAGAACACAGGCAACATATTTATTTTCCAAATGCTGTTAAAAGCTTAGTTTGATGAGTCTCAGCACACAATATTCAGTAACAAATGAAAGAAGAATCACTGGAGAGTGTGTAATATACAGACCACATACCTTGCTTGGTGTGAATCTCTTTGCTCTTTGTCTTAATGGTAGATGGAATGCAGTGACCCGGGCTGTGGCTGTGTGTATGGAATTCTAGTTTCTTCTCTGCTGCAAGGATAAATTCATATTTATCTCTACCCCAGAAATCTGAAAAATGTATCAAATGGATTGTTATATCTACAGTGCCTCCTCCCACCCCTATCACAAAATACCAAATTGTCATTGGGAGAATTTTTTTTTTTTCTGAGACTTTGGGATCAGAATAGTCTGGACTTATTTTTTCCATAATAACACCAGGACACATTTGAGTGTTGTGATCAACCCTGTGGAAAGGTGGGGCATACATAATAAAGTACTATACACTGTGAATGATTTTTTTTCGTCGATAAAGCAGATCCAAGATTACCATCCTCACCTTTTAAACTGTGACATTTTTATAAAGGGAAATGTGGATGAGTGTCAGAATTTACCTACCACATTTATATCTGCAAAAAAAAATTGATATATCCTCTATTTCTATGACGATTAGAATTTTTCCTGAGACTGGTGCCACTGGATATGTGGGGTAAAGGTACTTAAAATTTCCAGTCCAAGATATCTTAGTTTTTTCTCATTTAAGACTCTCTTTTAGTTTAGAAGAGTTTCTTTAGGGTAAATGTTCAGTGTAAGTTTATCCGTCTCCAAGCTGTTTCTCCCTTGTCCTATACTTTTGATGCTTTCTTAAGTACTCCATGGGAGCATGGTGTCTACAGCAAGGGTGAAGTAACCCATGCACCACCGCCATTACCAGCTGCTGGCACCACTGAACACCTGACTGGGTGAGGGCACCAGCAGCTGTAGACAGCTGGGGATACATCATAGGGTTTAATAATGGTCAGACAGTCAGGGACAGGACCAGACCAGCCAGGCAGCACAAAGTCAGAGATCAGCCCAGCCCATGAATCACAGGCCCCTTTCCACTGCCTTCTCTGAACCTGACAGTCCTGGAAGGTATCAGAGGGGGAGCAATGCTAGGACCATTATCATGGAATGTTGTGCATGTCTACCCAATTACTTGTGCATGGGACTTTTAAAAACGGAGCCACTGGCCTGGAAGAGACTTAATGGGAGTACATGGAAGATAAGCACATCACTCTAAAGAAAAAGATGTTGAGAAGAACTGAGCTGACACACTTTAGCTTCCGATTTCTGGAAGCATTTGGTCTCTTCGGAAAAGCGAAGCTCTGGGGTTAACTCATGTTAAGATGTTTCTTCAGCAAGGGAGCCAAATCCAGAGACACAAACACTGCCCTGGAGCAACACCAACAATGGAATTTTTTTCAAACCTTAAATCATTAAGATTTCTACTCTCTATGGGGCATCTGGGTAGCTCAGTCGGTTAAGCATATTGGTTTCGGGTCAGGTCAGGATCTCACGGTTTTGTTGGTTCGAGCCCCACGTTGGCCTCCTCTGTGCTGACAGTGCAGAGCCTGCTTGGGATTCTCTATCTTCTCTTTCTGCCCTTCCCCACTTGCACTGTTTCTGTCTTGAAATAAATAAACTTTAAAATTTTTTTTAGAAAAAGACTTCTACTCTCTCTTTCTTTATGACCCCAGCCCCAGAGCATGATTATATTGCTTTTGGGGTCATTTAAAATCTTTTTTGTCAGTAACATATCCTTTTTTTTTTTAAAGGAAGTTTTTAGCATCCTTGAACAATATTTACGAGCATATTTGAAAGTCTTAATTATCTTAGAAAGAACAGTTAAGGAGCTAAAGCTTCTAAGAATGTCCCGGTATTCCCCTATTCAAAGCATACCCTCATAAGGAATTCAACCCCAAGATGTAACTGATGAGATTTAAAATACTAATGTTTATAAGAGTATTTTTTGTTTTCATTATTTGAGAGAGTACAAAGTCATCAACTTCTTAAATATCTAATTAGTTTTATAACAGATAGATGATCACTTGTTTTAGGATTAAATGGATAGCTCAGGGTCTCCAGGGTATACAGTGTTCTGCCCCACACTTCACATGGTTTGAGAATTGTGTACCTGAATCATTGCTGTCAAACTGAAAGAAATATAAAACCAAAACTGAGTTTTGTGTTTCCATAATTTTTTGGTACTTTTAAAAGTACTTTGAAAAGTACTGCCTTAGTCCTGAGAGGAAAATACATTGCAATCCAGGCCTATCTCAAGAAACAAGAAAAATCCCAAATACAAAATCTAACAGCACACCTAAAGGAAATAGAAGCAGAACAGCAAAGACAGCCTAAGTCCAGCAGAAGAAGAGAAATAATAAAGATCAGACCAGAAATAAACAATATAGAATCTAAAAAAACTGTAGAGCAGATCAACAAAACCAAGAGTTGGTTTTTTGAAAAAATAAACAAAATTGATAAACCTCTAGCCAGGCTTCTCAAAAAGAAAAGGGAGATGACCCAAATAGATAAAATCATGAATGAAAATGGAATTATTACAACCAATCCCTCAGAAATACAAGGAATTATCAGGGAATACTATGAAAAATTATATGCCAACAAACTGGACAACCTGGAAGAAATGGACAAATTCCTAAACACCCACACACTTCCAAAACTCAATAAGGAAGAAATAGAAAGCTTGAACAGACCCATAACCAGCGAAGAAATTTAATCAGTCATCAAAAGTCTCCCAACAAATAAGAGTCCAGGACCAGATGGCTTCCCAGGGGAGTTCTACCAGACGTTTAAAGCAGAGATAATACCTATCCTTCTCAAGCTATTCCAAAAAAGAAAGGGAAGGAAAACTTCCAGACTCATTCTATGAAGCCAGCATTACTTTGATTCCTAAACCAGACAGAGACCCAGTAAAAAAAGAGAATTCCAGGCCAATATCCCTGATGAATATGGATGCAAAAATTCGCAGTAAGATACTAGCAAATCGAATTCAACAGCATATAAAAAGAATTATTCACCATGATCAAGTGGGATTCATTCCTGGGATGCAGGGCTGGTTCAACATTCACAAATCAATCAATGTGATACATCACATTAATAAAAGAAAGATAAGAACCATATGATCCTGTCAATCGATGCAGAAAAGGCCTTTGACAAAATTCAGCATCTTTCTTAATAAAAACCCTTGAGAAAGTCGGGATAGAAGGAACATACTTAAAGATCATAAAAGCCATTTATGAAAAGCCCACAGCTAATATCATCCTCAATGGGGAAAACCTGAGAGCTTTCTTCCTGAGATCAGGAACACGACAGGGATGTCCACTCTCACCGCTGTCGTTTAACATAGTGTTGGAAGTTCTAGCATCAGCAATCAGACAACAAAAGGAAATCAAAAACCAAAGCAGGAGGCATCACAATCCCAGACTTTAGCCTCTACTACAAAGCTGTAATCATCAAGACAGCATGGTATTGGCACAAAAACAGACACATAGACCAATGGAATAGAATAGAAACCCCAGAACTAGACCCACAAACATATGGCCAACTAATCTTTGACAAAGCAGGAAAGAATATCCAATGGAAAAAAGTCTCTTTAACAAATGGTGCTGGGAGAACAGGACAGCAACATGCAGAAGATTGAAACTAGACCACTTTCTCACACCATTCACAAAAACAAACTCAAAATGGATAAAGGACCTGAATGTGATACAGGAAATCATCAAAACCCTAGAGGAGAAAGCAGGAAAAGACCTCTCTGACCTCAGCCATAGCAATTTTTTACTTGACACATCCCCAAAGGCAAGGGAATTAAAAGCAAAAATGAACTACTGGGACCTTATGAAGATAAAAAGCTTCTGCACAGCAAAGGAAACAACCAACAAAACAAAAAGGCAACCAATGGAATGGGAAAAGCTATTTGCAAATGACATATCGGACAAAGGGCTAGTATCCAAAATCTATAAAGAGCTCACCAAACTCCACACCCGAAAAACAAATAACCCAGTGAAGAAATGGGCAGAAAGCATGAATAGACACTTCTCTAAAGAAGACATCCGGATGGCCAACAGGCACATGAAAAGATGCTCAACGTCGCTCCTCATCAGGGAAGTAGAAATCAAAACCACACTCAGATATCACCTCACGCCAGTCAGAGTGCCCAAAATGAACAAATCAGGAGACTATAGATGCTGGTGAGGATGTGGAGAAACAGGAACCCTCTTGCACTGTTGGTGGGAATGCAAATTGATGCAGCCGCTCTGGAAAACAGTGTGTAGGTTCCTCAAAAAATTAAAAATAGACCTACCCTATGACCCAGCAATAGCACTGCTAGGAATGTACCCAACGGATACAGGAGAACTGATGCATACGGGCACTTGTACCCCAGTGTTTATAGCAGCACTCTCAACAATAGCCAAATTATGGAAAGAGCCTAAATGTCCATCAACTGATGAATGGATAAAGAAATTGTGGTTTATATACACAATGGAGTACTACATGGCAATGAGAAAGAATGAAATATGGCCCTTTGTAGCAACATGGATGGAACTGGAGAGTGTGATGCTAAGTGAAATAAGCCATACAGAGAAAGACGGATACCATATGGTTTCACTCTTATGTGGATCCTGAGAAACTTAACAGAAACCCATGGGGGAGGGGAAGGAAAAAAAAAAAGAGGTTAGAGTGGAAGAGAGCTAAAGCATAAGAGACTCTTAAAAACTGAGAACAAACTGAGGGTTGATGGGGGGTGGAAGGGTGGGGAAGGTGGTGATGGGTATTGAGGAGGGCACCTTTTGGGATGAGCACTGGGTGTTGTATGGAAACCAATGTGACAATAAACTTCATATATTGGGGAAAAAAAAGAAAAGTACTGCCTTGACCACATAAAAATCACTGAAAGCCACTGATGCTGGTAGGCTGGGTCTGGGGACCCAGAGAGGTCCCCAGGACCAGCTAAGAGGGTCCCTGGCTGCATGCAGGATAGAAATCAAGCGTGAGCTGGCAAGAGGTGAAAGCAGAGTTTATTGAAGGTATAGGGAGAGTGCAGGTGTAGAATGTTTGGAAGACTCAGAAAGGAAAGGAGGGAGTCTCATCTTTGTTTGGGGTCTGGGGATTTTTTTATTGAGGATCGTGATCTGGTGTACCTATTGTCTCAGGAATCCAGGAACCACCTAGAACAAAGATATGCCCCGGGTGTTATTCTATGGAGCCAGGGGGCTTTGGCCTTGAGATGTCTATTGCTGGTGGTCTGGAATACACATATGATAGCTGTGTCTGGTCATTCTCACCTGGTCCATCCTTAGATGTTCTCTATTCTAGAGAAGTCATTAACTTCTTGCCCCTTACACAGAGGACATGCGCCACTTGCACTGAGGCATGTGCAAAGTAGAGGTGCAGGTCCTAGCAAGAATAGAAGCAGGAAAAGGACCAAAAAGCAAGCTTTTATGCATTCCTTCATTTCGCTATCTCAGCACTAAAAGGGAATGATGCACTTTGTTCATTTCTATAGGAACTTTTTGATGTCTGTAGGGTATTGCTGATACCCAGCTGTGGAGTAACTCAGGTGTGACCTCAGCGGCCAACAGTGATTAATAAACATAAGAAATTAGTTTTAAAACCTCCGTGGAGCTTAACCAAAGAAGTACAGCTCTTATCCCAATCTTCAAAAATAGTGAAGGAAGGCATTTAAATGTAAATGCAAACAGATATCAGTTCCCCTCTTTGATTACCCTCAAATAAGGAGATTATATTGGATAGAGTTTTGGATTTTGATGAAACTGTCTTTCACTGAAAAGAAGAACCAAACTGTATTTCAAGTTTATTAGACATTTTTTCCTTCCTAGGATGGCACTCTCATAAATCCCAATATTTCTAAATTTAGTTTATTTCTGTTGCAGTAATTTTTATGGGAAAATATAGAAAAATGAAAATAGAAGACTAGGAAATATTTACTTTACTTTTACAAGTTCCTTTCAGGAAAGGCACTGAACATCTACCATGAGCCAGGAGATTTCATATATATTTTAATTTACTCCTTACAACAATGGTACTGTAGGTAGCAATTATTATGTCCATGTTATCTATGAATAAATTGAAATATCCTCAGACAGGATAAATGATTTTATCAACGACTTAATGGCGGAACCAGAATTCAAGTTGCATTTTGAAATAAAGTACAGCCATGGAACGTCATTACAGAATGATTTATATGAGTAGCAAATTGTAAGAAATCATAAGTATCTAAATATAAATATAGCCATTGATGACACCAGGCCATTAGGAAGCTGTTTTACATTCTGCTTGTGAACGTCAGGTGACCATAAGGTTTTATGATATTTTTCATGAAAATTAAAAGAAACAAAACTGTATCTCCACATTTGAAGTATGTAAAGAAATATTCAGAGTTGAAAGAGTTGAAAGAAAGTGAACCAGAATACTAGCGATAGTTGTGTTACAACAGTGGGTATGTTCCTCACTCTTACGTTTTCAACATTTTTTTTTTTTTTAATGTGACTATGAGGGGTGCCTGGGTGGCTTAGTCAGTTAAACCTCTGCCTCTTGATTTTGGCTCAGGTCATGATTTCAGTGTTAGTTCAAGCCCTGCATTGGGCTCCGCATTGCAGAGCCTGTTTGGGGTTCTCTCTCTCTCTCTCTCTGACTCTCCCCTGTGCTTGCTCTCTCTTGCTCTCTCTCAAAAATAAATAAATTTTTTAAAAAATATGGCTATGAAACTTATCTAAAAATTTCTAGTATCTCTTTATTTTCTTCTAGCCCTGGCAACATGCTCCTGAAAAGAGAATTTGGGAGGCTGACATTACATTCCTTTCTTATCACAGGATATCAACTTCTTTTTTGCAAGGATCTGACTGTACTGGTGTTGATGTGCCCTCATTTTGGAATATGCAGGAGTAGGGACCTAGCAAAGCTTTCCTCTTGAACTGTCCCCTGGCAGGCACAGAGACAAAGCCAAGAATTTGCAGGTACATCCCTATAATCCTCTGCTTACCAAGGATCCCCCAGCTCTCCAACTTTCACTGTTACCATTTCCTCATTTTCATCACTTCATCTTCTTGTAATCTTTTTTTTCCAGTTGTGTTTGATTCAAAGCACTGATCGCACACAAAAAGGCAAGGTGTGCTGTAATATAATAATAATCCCTTGTGACTCACAGTTTGGAAACTGCAGGCTACTATCCATGCAGGCCCTAGATATGGGTGCTTCCAGATCTTTGCCAGTAAGATAGTTGTTCTCCACTCCATTGGTGTCAATAACATGACAAAAATGTTACACAGATTCAACTGTCAGGAGAACAGACTAATCTGTTCTAATCTAACAGTTCTAATCTTAACTAACCAAAGCTGTCAAACCAGGGGTCTTTTCTTTAAGCCACCCATCTTTTGTATTCATATACTAGCTTAATCCTTCCTTCCTTCATTCTTCATTCAACAAATTATTGTATACCAGGCATTGATAAATAATGCTGGAGATGTGAATGTGTAGAAAATAAAACCCTTGCTGTCACAGAGCTTGTGTTCTGGTGGAAGAATCAAATAATGAATTAGTAAATGATAATCTAGATGTTTGTAAATGTTATAAAGAGATTAGGGTGATATGATTCATGGTGTATGTATGTATGTGTAGTCACTTTTGGTGGAGTGGACAGGGAAGGCCTCTCAGTTACTCTCTGAGTGAAGTCAGAAGGTCTAGTGGAAAAGGAAGTAGCAAGTGCAAAGACTTTGGAGAATGGTCTAGTAGTTGAATGACCTGGGTAGAGCAAAAAATGACATAAGATCAAAACGGTGAGGCCAAGCCGTCCAGAGTTTTATGGTCCATGGTAAAGAGTTTGCATTTATTCTAAGCACAATGGATGTGAACAAAGGCATTTAAGTTGGAGAATGACATGATCTGATTTATATTTTAAAGACCTCACTCTGGCTTGTATGCAAAGGGAATGATTGGAAAGGGTAAGAATACAAGCAGAGAGATTAGTTAGGAAGTATTTCAATACTTATGCAGCCTTTAAAGTAGAAGAAAAGTCAGAGCAGAATGGTGACATGGAATAATCAATTTTATTTGAAGAATGGAGTGATCAAATATATCAAATGCTGCTGACAGGATAAGATGAGTAGTTTGGCTCCAAGTGCTTCTCCAAGGAGGCCACTGATTTCTTCTATAAGAGTGGTTGGAGGAGTTCTTGGAATGAAGCCAGACTGGGTTGCACTGACAAAAAGGTGGGGGGGGGGGCAGGTAGGTGGAGGGAGGAAGTGGAGAAAGAAAGCAGAGACAACTCTAGAGAGTTTTTCTGTGGAGGGAAGCAGAGAAATGCTTTGAAAGCAGGAAGACAGGTGAGGAACTGAGGGATGAGATCTTTTTAAGGATAAGAGGTATTAAATCAGGGTTACCTCCGTATATTTTAATCTCAGGGAGAGATACAGAGATTAAAGAACGAGGAAAGAGCTAGTGAAAGATACAAAGTCCTTTCTCCTTAATATACCATGTTCTCTCCGCTCTCTTCTTTCTCTCTGTTAAGCCAAATCTGTTTCTAGTGAGAGTCTAGCATGAGCCAAATCTTTTGTATAAACGCTGTTCAGCTTGTCATCTCTCCCAGGAATATTTTAAGCCTGTTTCATTCACTGTAAAATAAAAGGCTGTTCCTTGTGAAAGAATTTCTGGCATCTGTGAGCAGAAAGGCTTAGATTTTAGAGTGTAGGAGTGAGGGAGCCGAGGCACCTTGCTTAAAGGAGCTGCCCTGTTCTGAGTCTACCTGACTACAGAAATTTCAGGTTCTGAAATACAAGCATCTTTCTTTCAGGTCAGAGCCATTCTTGACTTGCCTAAACTCTGTCCCCATCCGTGGACTCCCCCTTCCATTGGAAAGTTCTACTTTTCTCCATTTTGCCATCCCAGTGACTGAAGAGTCTGCAAGGAGTGGGAGGTGACTATTAACAGGACTATAGAAAAATGAGTTTCACAGTTTTCAAAACCAAGCTTATTTGATTGACATACTTTATTAGAGTTTGTCTTCCCATGCTAATCAGAACAAGGTTGGTTTTATGCTAGTCAGTGTTAAATGTAAAACAGGATACTGGTTCCTCTATAATTAATACCCTTCCTGTCCCACCCCATCATGTCCAATGCTTGTCACTGCCATCACCTCCACAGTGCAGCTTCCCCTAACGTTCTCCTCTCCACTGGGTCCAAACTCACACTTAAAGATCTGGGAGGAGAACATTCAAGCAGAAAACTATCTTTGTACTGACAAAGTGGAAAGGCCTAGAAGTGTAAATGATCTTGGCTTCTTCAGAGATCAGTTAGATGATTAGTGAGCTAGAATAAAAGGGGACAGCTCATAGGTGAGTTCAGTCCAAGGGATAGGGCCAAAATGTTTTTAGCATCTTTCTGAACCTGCTCCTCTAGTCTTAGCCCCCACCCCACCCTGGTAAGTGGCAATTTTATGCTTCCTGTTTCTCATGCTGAAAGAGTTGTGGTCAACTTTTACCCTTTTTGTTCTCTTACATCCCATAGCCAGTTCATCTGCAGATACTTTTTTCTCTTCCTTAAAAATATCCATCTGCTTCATACCTCTATCATCACTATCACCTGGGCCCAAACCTCTATAATCTCTCCTTGGAACAACTGCCCTAACTTGGTACTGAGTCTCCCTACTTTTATTCTTTTCATCATCCTCATCCCTACAAGATTCAGAATATCCTTTTAAATCTTAACTAAGATCATGTCTTTCCTTTCTCAAAACCTCCCAATTGTGTCTGACCTCTCTGGTACTAAAATGCAAAGTTCTTACCTTGGTCAAGATGGCTCTCTATTTACATGGCTCCTGGTCATGAGGAGCCTCCATCATCATCTACTCCTTTCCTCCTCCCTCACTCTGCTTTGGCTAATCTGGCCTCCTTGTTGGCACTCTTAGCTGAGGGCCTTTGTGTTTGCTGTTTCTCTGTGTGGAACACTCCTCCCTCAAATCCAAGTTGCTATGTCCCATGCCACTTTATCAGAGAGACTTTTCCTGACCTTCCATCTCAAACAGCACCCTTCGCCATCCTATGTCCTTAACCTTTTTTTTTTTTTCCTTAGTATTTATCAACTCTGGACTGTTTGTCTGTTTTTGTCTTCAGTAGAACATAAGCTTCTCAGGACATAAAATTCCTAGGAAGTTTATCCATTTTGTTCACTGCTATATCCTCATGGCCAGAATAACATCTGCATAGTGGGTGCTCAAAAATATTTGTGGAAAAGGGCATCTTGGTGGCTCAGTCAGTTAAGTGTCTGACTTCAGCTCAGGTCATGATCTCGCAGTTCGTGGGTTTGAACCCTGTGTCTGGCTCTGTGCTGACAGCTCAGAGCCTGGAGCCTGCTTCACATTCTGTATCTCCCTCTCTTGCTCTGCCCTCCCCCCACTTGCACTCTGCCTCTTTCTCTCTCAAAAATAAGTAAACATTAAATGTATATACATATATATAATACATGTATTTGTGGAATTAATGGATGAAGTTAATTGGATACAGATGTATATAGATTGATAGATTGAATGATGAGAAGATTATGTTCTCTTTGTGTTGTTTATACCTTCTCAGTGGATTAGAAGCAAGGCTGTGATAGGAGAGTGAAGGGAGGAGGGTGTATTGAATGTTAGAGGAGACTGAGTGTAAAGTGTTCTGTTGTAGAGTGAGGAGCTGAGGGTCCCCTGAGATTTGGGGTCATAAATTAAAAATGGAACAAGTCAAGATGGTTGTGCACCTTATTCCGGACACTTCAGTTCACTCACAGACATGGAGTGAAAGAAACGTAAAGTTTGACCAACTTAAGTGTTTTTCTTGGCAAACCCCAATAAGAGCAAAGGATTTGGGGGAATATGCACATCCATGCTTATCCTAATGGACCATGGAATCTAAGAACTAAAAAGACAGGAAGTGGAAAGCAGAGAGTATGCTATTTGAAATCAGTATCTTTGAAGGGGTACAATTGATGATAATGATAAAGCCTGGAATATGACCATGGGAATGGGTTTCTAGGAGGGAGTAGAGGAAGAGATTGTTGGAATTTGAGGAAATAGCAAAGAAACTAGAGGCAAGGATGTTGATGGGATCATTCACATGAAAGTTGAAGTTGTTAGGAATGATGACAGATCAGTGGTTGAGGTGAAGTTGCTGAAACCTGATAAAATCTTCAGTATAGGATGAGTAACAAAGAGATAGGAAGATGACTAAAACAAAAAGAGGTTGCAGATTGTGTTGGCTGATGGCAGACATTTTAAAACAGCTGAGGTTTTAGGGGGACAAGGGAGGAGAAACGGTTTAGAGATAGCAATGGAGAACAAGAAGGACACCTACCCTTCCAGGCCTGTGATATATTTCCTGTTGGGACAAAAACAAGACACCACTTGAGAGGACTATGAGAAAAGTAAGGTATCATGAGATGTCCAAGTTTCTATTAGATCAAGAATATAGAGAGAATAATCAGACTTTGTTAAAATTCCACAGTGGTTGGAGATACGAGCCTCAGTATTTTTATCTGTGTCCCACATTTGATTTTTGCATGTTCATACAGCAATTCTTACCTTTTAAATCCTTGTAGGCTAAAACTGTCATTCTTGAACTTAACAAAGTGCCAGCTGTCAAGTCTTTTCATCAAGCATGTTAGTGCTGACATGTACTTGTTGATATGTCAGAAAAGAGGATGCTAAATTAAGGAGAAGCTATGCAGAAGAGAATTGCTGTGAAAATTTAAAGACACTTGACTTCTTATTTATTTATCCACTAATAATGTGTATTTTGCCTTTTTCTACAAAGTATTTGAGGAGCACAGTTCTGTACTTCACATTCCATTCTTTGGTCACTGTGCAAACCACAGATGAGCCTAAGAAACCAGAGAAAGAATAGATAGACAAACAAGATTTATGGTCTCGATTCCTGCAAAGAACATGGGATGAGGCTGAGCATTTGATGTGGAAATGCCACTGTACTTGACTGAGTCCCAGAATTAGAGCAGTGGTCTCTACTCATATAGGTCACCCCACCTCACCAAGAGTACTTAAAATTCCAGAGTCCGGATCTAGGCCACATCTGAGATGGCCAAGCAGCTCAAGTTCACCAGAGATCTGGTGTTAAAAATCCTCTCCTTCCCAATTCCTTTACCACCTGTCTCCATCTGTCACTCCCACAATGCAGAAACGGGTTTCCTTTTCTTTCTGTAAGCCCTCATTACTTCTTCTTCACGTATTTTTCAATCCTCTCTCCCTTCTTTTCTACAACTTTCTCAGCCCCAGCACAGGAGTGTTTTTGCTGTATATCTTAATGAAGGGTCCGTGTTTGATCAACTCTTTTCTGACAGTGGAAACTTTTTCTCTCAGATTATAATCATACATTTTGTCGTTTCTTTTTCTCCCCCCATGGAGGCAGATAGCAAAATTGGGATTTCTTTCGATATTAAGGTATCTTGAGTTCCATGGAGTATTAAAAGTGTACACATCTGTGTAACCACTTTTATTAAATTATTTCATTAATATTTTTCATATGCATAATCTTCAAAAATATGTTTTATATTGAAAGTATTTCAAAAGCTATTAAAATTGAATGTTTCAAAAGTGACTTTATGGAGATGAAAGGAAATACTTCTTTGAATTTTTAGGGCAATTTAAATAGAGGAGCTAAAATAGGTTTTAAGAAAAACCCCATGTGCCCAAGCCATTCAAATTGGTAACTAGAACAATGACACAATGTAAGTGGAAGACAGAGCTCTTAACGATTAGCAGTAAAATGCAGTAAATTAGAGAGGCAGGAATGTAATCCCATTGTTGTCAATCTGGTTTACCTTGTGACTGATAAAAACTCAAGAACCCATCGTGACTGGAGAAATTCCTATGGGCTTCTCCAGATTCCTTCTGTCTATCAGTCTTCCAGACCAGGGAAAGCTGGATTGCCCACTAGCTACTTCATGCAGTTAGGTCAACCAGACACACACCTGAAACTTCTAGCCCTTCCAGCCACTTCTGGATTTGAATGGGACATAATACCTTATGAGGAGGGGTATAGCATCACGACTGCCAAAGAGACGGGATATGCAACCTGAAAGTATGGAAAAGTTAACTCCAAAAGGTGAGATTTCACCGGTGGGAAACAGGATAAGGAGATCCCTGGGCAGATGCCTGGGGTCCCTCCTATGAACTTCTTCAGTCATGATAGTCAGGTAGAGCTTCTCTGGATAAGTACTGTATGCCAACTGGCTGCAACTGCCCGTATGACCTGCTATTTCTTTATAGCTCATTGTGACACAGTAGTCAGTGTGCTGACTGCATCGTGTCCCTGTTACCTCACCGTACTTCCATTTTCTCCCACTCTAACTGCACCTTCCAAATAAAACACCAGCGTGTTGATCCTTGCCTCATATTTGTTTGCTGGGGAACCTGGGCTAAAATACATCCCCTACCTTAGAATTTTAGTAATATACATTATATATTTTATAACTGTGAATTGTTAGTAACCAAACACTATCATTCTTCAAGGTATTTTGTAAATACTGAAGGTAATTTTATGGGTTTCAGTATTGTAATGCTGCTTTGTTAAAGCCATCTGTTGTTGCTTCTGAAGATGCTAATTATAGTAGCACTTGGAAGCTAATTTCAAGTAGCAATAATGACTGTTCAGATAGCTACCCATTGACTTTTATGCTGTGCTTGACTGTTATTTTCTAGAAAAACATCACTTATTGTGAGTGGTAGAGTCAGGGCTCAGTCCCCCTCCTGACCTTTCCAGGAGCTTGGAGGGGGAAGTCAGAAGCAGGAAGGAAATACTAACTTCTGGAACAAGAGAAATATTGGAAAGATGTGAGAGATGTGGCGGTCAAGATACACACCTGTGTGACCTTCAAGATGTGACACCTGTACCAAACTCTGAGACTTCGTTTCAAAAAGAAAGCAAATGGCCCTCAGCATATCTATCTGGGAAAGACTCTGACCTCAGTCTTGTCTTTTTCTGGTTTCTCAGTCATGTATCTGCTCGTTTCTCTTTAGTCAACTTCTCCCTTTCAGCTCTACCGGCTATTGGTTTCTTTGGTTGGCATCACTTTGACTTGTAGTCAAGGTTTTGTCACTCAATTTACTCTCTTTGGATTGGTTTTTGATGCTCCATTTTTTCTCTAAGTTCCCTCTTCTACGATTCTTATCTGCTACTCCCTTCTCAGCGTCCACTGAAGACATGACCTGCACCTGATTTGACCTAGGCTCCAGCATTCAAGGGAGGAGAAAGGAGACTGTGTTTGCATTTTTTCTTTCACTTAAATTATTACTAAATTTTTGTTCTTCTCTGTCGCCTTTCTATTTTAAAATGTATGATGTTAAATTTTCTGGAATAGTAATTCTCAGGCTTTTGGGCATTAGGAACCCTTTATACTCTTCAAATTATTGAGATTCCAAATGCCATAAACATTTGCTATATTAGAGATTAGAACAGAATTTTTAAAGTATTAATTAATTAAAAACATAACAATAATAAACCCATTACATTTTAACATAAATAGTATTTTTTATGAAAAATAACTATATTTTCCAAAATTAAAAAATACTTTTGAGAAGAGTAGCATTATTTTGAAAATCTCTTTCCTATCTGGCTTAAGAGAAGAACATTTGATTCTCGTCTGCTTCTGCATTCCATTTGTGGTTCTGTTTCAAGTACAGATAAAAATCTAGCCTTACTCAGATATGCAACTAGAAAAGAGACAGCCTCACATATGCCCTGAAAGAATCTAGGGATCTTGGAGCATCCTCTCATCACATTTGAGAACCATTGATCGGGAGTACACTGGGAAAATCATTATCATTTAAAAATTATTTTTAAAAAGAAATTAGTTCTGAATTCAAAGCAAGTAACTATATCAGAAGATTGCCAGTCCAAGCAATCTGGTGTGTTCTCAGCATTTCTACAGTTCAGATGAATTAATTGTCAAATAGCTAAAATGTAATAAAAATGTTTAAAAACTCATCCCAATATGTAATATATGGGACACAGCATGGTAAAAAAAGAAATTTGCTTAAAATGCATAATTTTATTAGAAAAGCATTTGTTTAATATCAATATATCATGTTAAAAAATTAAAGGATCCCACTGACTTACTTTATATTGATTAGAAATCTATGAAAACAAGAAGGAAACCTTATATTACATAAACTCTAAATGTATAGTGAGAATAAATTTGAATACTATCGGTCTTTTTTCCCTGTTTTTAAAAAACTTTTATTATTTAAGTACAGTTGACACACAGTGTTACATTAGTCTTGAATAGTAACAGTCTTAAATAAGAAACACTCAAGTTTTTAAAAATTTTTAAAGCATTATGCGATAATGAACATTATATTTATTTTGTAATAATGAGGAAACCTTTATTAACCTGAAGAGAAGATTGTGATAAAAATAATCTGTATCCACTGCATGCCTCTTATATGAGGCACCTAAAATAGGCCAACTCATAGAAGTAGATAATAGAATCGTTACCAGTGGGTGCGTGGAGAGGAGGAGTTGTTCAAGGGGGTACAAAGTTACAGTTATCCAAGATGAGTAAGTTCCAGAGACTGTTGCACAACATAATGCCTACAGTTAACTATACAGTCTTGTGCATTTAAATATTTGTTAAGAGGGTAGATCTCATATTAAGTGTTCTTACCACACACACACACACACACACACACACCACAACACAAAAGGACTCAGGAAACTTTTAGAGGTTATGTTCATTAGTACAAGCATAGAGATATGTCCAAACTCACCAAATTGTATACATTAATTATATGGGGTTTTTTTGGATACCAACTATACCTCAGAGCTGGAAAAAAATAATAAAAAAATAATGAAAATATTCTCTATCCAAATTTTCTTCATAAGCCATCTGCAGAAACTGAAATAGAGCGCACGGCAAGAACTTTTTGGAAGAGATCTGTCATGTCATCTGGCTGTTCTAGAAATGCCTCTCTTTTTTAAAGATCTTTCATTTAATACAAGTAGAGTATTAAAAATGGTCCCTGGTAGGTGGCTCAGTTGGTTAAGCGTCCGACTCCAGCTCAGGTCATGATCTCATAGTTCGTTGGTTCGGGCCCCACATTGGACTCTGTGCTGACAGCCCAGAGCCTCGAGCCTGCTTCAGATTCTGTGTCTCCCTCTCTCTCTTCCCCTCCTCCACTCACACTCTGTCTCACTCTGTCTCTCAAAAATAAATAAATGTAAAAAAAATTTTTTTAATGGTCACTGGTAGTAGCAGACTCTATTCCCTTTGGCTCTCGCAATTTCAGAGAAAAAGGGAATACATCTTTCTTGAAATTTGAGCAAAATTTCTGGTGAGGGCCCCGACTGGGATGACTTGGATCTGGTGGGTATTTGTGACTCAACCGCGGTGACCAGGGAGGAATACTTTGATTGGTTTGGCTGGGTTACGTGCCCACCTGTGTGAGAGAAAGGCAGGTGAAGTGATTGACCACCCAGTGGGGTTGGGACAAGGGTTCGTAAGAGAAATGAAGAGGAGGAGGAGACATAGGTTGAGATGAACTTTTTGCCTTAGTGGTGAGAGTAGTGGTGTTTTAAATAGGGCCAAGCAAGTGGTCTGACAAGTTGTGATCCACATTTGTAACTAGTTCTACTTTATGTCTGAAGCAGAGAAGAAAGACATGCAACTGAAAAAAAAAAGGTGGAGTAGGAGGAAGGAAGAGACACAAAAAAGCTCAGGAATGAGCCTCTACCAATTTCCTGATTCACCCAGGTGGTTTTTGCTGTTTCTGATTCTCTGCCACAGTTAAGACATTTCTAAGGTGGGAGTTTCTTTCAGTTTCTCTCTTTCATTTTGCCTTCTAGGTGGACAAAAAAATCGTAAGAACTGAGATAGGAGTTCTTCTTCGCCTCTCACATCCAAACATTGTAAGTCATTTTTAATCTTCTATTTAAAAAATTTTCAAAGTTATAGAATGGGGTTTTTCTTCTTTGCTGGCCATGCTATTAATGAGATAGGGATTCTTCCACCACCATTAGGCAGCCGTGGCCTACCCCTTGTCCTCATCTGATCACATTTTTTAATTCAGAAGCTGAATAAATCTTAAAAATAATACCTCTCAAAAGAGTCTCAAAATGGACAGATCAGCAATACATGCCATCTTTGTTTTCATGCATGAAAGGGTAACTAAAAATTGAAGTTTTGTTTCACTCTAAGAAAACACTGGCTTCTTCCTTTTGTGTGCCTATCTTATTAATATGCCATTGCTGAAAAAGCCTGTGAAAAAAATGCATTGCTTTCCAAAGTCATTTCAGTCTCCTTTGAGAGAGGATCTACTTCAGAAACAATGTGAAGATTCAAATAAATGATGTACTTCAATGGGGAAAATAACATGTCCTCAGAAGCTCTGCTCTAGGCTATGTCCAGACAAAGGTGCTGAGGGAAAGGTCTGGCAAAAAGCTTTCTTGAGCCAATGAAGTGAAAAGAACAAAATCATTTTCCAGGCCATAACTTGAACTGAGCCAACTACTTAAAGACAATATTTTACTCATTTCTTGAAAAAGTTATGGTGTCTAGGAGGATGACCTACAATGCTTAGTTAGGCTCCAAGCAAAGTGCTTAAAACTTAACGTATGGGTTAGCAATGCAGTCAGCTATAAGTAACAAAAACTTGAATATGGTAGTGTAAACATATATTTTCTTATGTTATAATCAGAAGGCAGGCAGTTGCTGGCATTGGTTCAGCTCCTCAGTGATGCTATTCAGGACCCAGACATCTTCCACCCTCACGCTGTTCCTTCATTGTCCTAAATGGCTGCTCCACAGTTTTCACAGGTCTTCAGGCCTATACTCAAGACAAAAAGAACTGGAGATGCCTGGGTGGCTAGTCGGTTAAGCATCCAACTCTTGATTTCAGCTCAGGTCATGATCTCACAGTTCGTGAGATAGAGCCCTGGGTAGGGCTCTGCACTGACAGCATGGAGCCTGCTTGAGATTCTCTGTCTGCTTCTCTCTCTGCCCCTCCCCTGCTCTCTTTCTATCTCTCTCTCAAAACAAATAATCTCTAAAAGAAAGAAAGAAAGAAAGAATTGAAAAGGCTTCTCCAGCAGAGTATGATGAGAAGAGTAGAGGCTTTTTCAAAATTTCCAGCTGCATCAGAATTCTCTTCAGATTTTATTGGCCAAAGCTGGCTACAAGATCATCCCTTTCCAGTTCCACAAGATCATGGAACTGGAAAATTGGGGCAGGATTATCCTAGGTGGCTTAGACCAATCATGATCCATAATTTGAAGCTAGGCATCTTGCTTCTCTATACAAAATCTGCTTGCAATAAAGTAGGGGGAGAAGAGCTTTGGGTAAGCAATTAACAAAATTTGCCACATACAGTCACAACTTTTACATTATCCATCTTTTTCCTTCAACAACAAGTCAATGTAGAATTTTCCTCAAATGTGGATGAGTCCTGGTCACTAGATTCTCTGATATATGGAGGAAAATATCCAAAATTGGGTGAGTTATCTGAGTGTGATGCGAGTCTTGTTATAGTCAGTCAAATCACTGCCATCACTACTTTTCTGAGGATCCCTTCATCCACCAGCAACATTTTAGCTGTTGAGAGGTATCCTTTCCATATGGACAGAATTTAACCTGGTCCTGTTCTGCCTCAGACCCCTAATTCCAAGTTCCCTTCCAGGAGAAAGAGGCATTTACATCACTAGCAACCATGATGCTTTCAAATGTTTCAAGAAGCTTTGTTTGTTTGCTTTCGTTTTTTAATTCCAGAGCATTTCAGAAATTTTGATGTTTTGGCAAAATTTAGGAAGTGTTTCTAAGGCAGTTGTCTTTGAATTGTCAAAAAGAAAAACATAAAAACTCAAAAGGACCTTTAAAGAAATGAGGTAGTAACTGGTCAAAACAACCAGAGAGTGAAAAATGGCTGCTGTTACCGGAATGTGGAAACTTTATTGATGATGATCCAATATATTGCTATTACAGAGAGTGTTGTTTTAGTCACAGTGTTAGCTCTTTCCTAGAAGGATGAAAATAAGGAATTTCTGATGTATTTTTAATATTTTTCCCCAGATAAAACTTAAAGAGATATTTGAAACCCCTACAGAAATCAGTCTGGTCCTAGAACTCGTCACAGGAGGAGAACTGTTTGACAGGTAAGATGGTCCTAGAAATCTAACTCAAGAAAAGTTTTGTTTCCAGGCACCAAAAAAGTATCAAAGGGAAATTTCTTCTGATGATTTTCATAATGACACATCATACAACTTGATAAATTCTACCGAACTATATCTTCAGAGGAGTATAGAATGGAAGGAGAGTGTTATTTAATATGATGTGGGTGTGTGAAAATTTGGGATGCTTAGTAAGTGAAAAATGAAACACCGTAATATCCATTTACTCTTGCAAACATTTACTTTCCCATTAAAAACAGAATTTCTAAAGACATACTAGATTTAAACTAAATAGTAACATTCATGAGAATGTTTCTTGAAAAAATATTTGATGAAAATTATAGAAAGTTAAATATGTAATAGTATTCTCTGTTATGATCCAAAAGCTTATAAAAATCAATACACTTCAAATGATTTTTTTTAAGGCCTTGTTTCTCTATTAGGCTGTGTAGAGTTCCAAGAGGCAGAGTAAAACCTATGCTGTTATGTCCAGTTATAGCCAATTTCAGTTGTCTGGTCATCTGTTCATCACTCGAGGCAGAGGTTTGAGGATGCCAAGGAATATGCCTAAAAACCTGGTGGAGCATAATATAGGCAAACAATATGTACAAGAGACACAACCTTTAAGTTTCCGTGCCTTTCACACCTTCCCCATTTTTCTGGGACAATTCCCTATTTACCTAGATGGGCTCTTAGGAGCCCTATGCTGTGCTCTTTTGGGTGGTCAAAAGAGAATGGAATTGGAAGAAGACAAAGTGACTAAGTAGGCATATATGAGGAAGAGTTAGAAGCTGGGTACTAATACAAAGTTCCTGTTGGTTAAGAATGCATTAAGAGGGGCGCCTGGGTGGTGCAGTCGGTTAAGCGTCCGACTTCAGCCAGGTCACGATCTCGCGGTCCTTGAGTTCGAGCCCCGCGTCAGGCTCTGGGCTGATGGCTCAGAGCCTGGAGCCTGCTTCCGATTCTGTGTCTCCCTCTCTCTCTGCCCCTCCCCCATTCATGCTCTGTCTCTCTCTGTCCCAAAAGAAAATAAATAAACGTTGAAAAAAAATTAAAAAAAAAAGAATGCATTAAGAGAGAAGTGGGCTGCAAAGAGAAGACAGGAGAAAGATTGAGGGAACTACTGATAAAGCATGAGTGCCTGGCGCATAGTAAAATCCTCAGTGTTTGCTGAATGAATGAGCAACCACTATAATGAATAGACTGTAAGGAGAAAGAGATCTGAAGGGGATAGGGTTAGAAGGTGTCAGAAGAGGAGCACTCCTACCTTTCCTCCCCACCCAGACTCTACCTAGTTTAATTTGATGCCTGCACGAAGCTTCCAAAGATATTCATGTTCATTTTCAAAGGTTCTGTCTGTTTTTAATGTTACCTAGTGCAGATTTGGGTCTTCAGATAGGAAGGAGTAAAATGGTCCAGTTTGATTGGAGCTCCATGTGTATCTTCAATAGATAAATAATTTTGTTTACATATACATTGAAATGTTCTTGGAACTAGTTATGTGGTTTATCAGACTTTAAAAATTGTATATTTTGGGGTACCTGATGGATCAGTCAGTTGAGCATCCAGCTTTGCCTCAGGTCATGATCTCGCGATTCGTGAGTTCGAGCTCCTATGTCAGGGCTCTCTGCTGTCAGCACAGAGTCTGCTTGGAATCCTCTGTCCCCCTCTCTCTGCCCCTCCCTGACACATGCGCGCTCTCTCTCTCTCTCTCTCTCTCCAAAGTAAATGAATATTAAAAAGAAAATTTTAACATTTTAACTAAAGACATATACTTCTTGTGGCATTTGGATTCCTGTCTAGATCTTGACTTAAAAGACAAATAGCTAACTAAGAGTGATTTGCTTAACCTCTCTGAAACTCAGAACAAATTTGAAGTGATTCTGTGTTGCTAAGGAAGCTGAGACACTGATCCACTGTAAGAATAAAGACCATTATGTTTCCTTATGTTTAGTGAAGACTCTTCTAGACTGATTAACTTGAATGTTACCAGAATTTGCCAGAAATGGCTTCTTTTTTAACACCTCTATAGCTAACTCTTTCATGGACGTATTTCTTCTTTAGGCACATTAATAGAGTCAATTTATAGTTCAATTCTGCTGCCTTTGGAGTAAGAAGGTCTCTCTAAGGAGAACTAACATATCATCTGCTAATTATAGTCTATCAGAGAGAAATGCCATGTTCTTTAACTGTAAATAACTACAGGACAGGAATGGCACACTAAAGCCATCATCTACCAATAGCACTTACTATTTACCTTCTTACCTCTATTTGTTCAAACTATTTTGGAATTAAGTCTTTCTGTCCCTCTCCAACCTTTCATGAAAAGATTTTGTTCTCTCATCTTGTAGTAGTCTAGTTGATTTGATGAGACAGAGTTAATTCAGCTCTAGATAAAAATGAAAAACTAAATACTGTTGAGAAATTTCATTTACAGAGGTAAATGGATGAAATATTCAGATTTAGCAGAAGACATCTAAAGAATGGCAGACAGCCAGTAAAGCACTCAATCACTTAAAAACTCTTAGTGGTCTTAGATCCCAGACTTTTTTCCCCCTTGAATGTTGTTGTCCACATATCTATTGCCATATCTGAGATAAACTTGGTTTCTCCATTAGATTACTTAATTCTACAGTTATCTTTAAAATTGTATCAAGTTGGGGGCGCCTGGGTGGCGCAGTCGGTTAAGCGTCCGACTTCAGCCAGGTCACGATCTCGCGGTCCGTGAGTTCGAGCCCCGCGTCGGGCTCTGGGCTGATGGCTCAGAACCTGGAGCCTGTTTCCGATTCTGTGTCTCCCTCTCTCTCTGCCCCTCCCCCGTTCATGCTCTGTCTCTCTCTGTCCCAAAAATAAATAAACATTGAAAAAAAAATTTAAAATAAAATAAAATAAAATAAAATTGTATCAAGTTGAAAATATACCCTGTGTTATTATCCATGTATTTCTTTCTTTCTTGAGAGTTAAAAATCATAATACTGTTTTGTTTTGTTTTTTCCTGTACTTCAGTCAGAACCAAATTCATTTAATTGCAATGATCAAAATTCATTCCTGGTCTAATGATGATGTTAATAGTTTCTAATGAATTAACTAATGGAACAATTGATGAAGAGATGATTGTGTTAGCCCATTAGAGCCAAAATGTTTGTATTTTAGTAGCAAAAAAATCTATTCCATGGTGCTTCTAAAAAACTAAACATAGTAAAAATTTGAGTGGAATCTGCTGTTGCATGTAGAATATAAATAGTAAAGTGCACAGGACAATTGATTAAAAATTTTGGAATCAAGTCAGTGATTTTTTTTGTGTACAAGAAAATCCCCCCAGAAAGCCCTTTACAAAATTGAGACATGATGGGAAAAAGAAAGCTCCAGAGGTTTTCTGCTTCATCTTTCTCAATCTAGTCATCTTCTTAGAAATTCACTGCATTTTTAAATTGACAAAGTGTGAGATTGTTTGCTTTAAGAGTAAATTTTCCTTTTTTTTTTTTTTTCAGAGAATGATTGTATTTTAAAGCAGCCAAGTTAGAAGTGTACTTACAGTCTTCTAATTATATTTTTGAAGAAGTATTTTTTTCCTGATTTTTGTCTAACTCCAGTATCAGAATATGTTATGGATTTTTAAATTGTCTCGCTTTTTCTGTTTTCTCCTTGGGTTTTTGCTTGCCTGATTATACTTGCTTAGATGCCAAACATTACATATAAAAGATTTTGGAATATGAGGCTTTAAATGCTGTAACCTTCCAAAAAAGCAGATTTCCTTTTGCGGGCAGTTAAGGTAAGGAGCAGATCACTTTAATTCAATCAGGTATTTGATTGATTCAAAGTGGAGCTTCCTGAAGGGAGATCTAGTTCTTATCAACTCCTACTCATAGGGTTTTGATCTTTAAGGGTTCGAATTTAAGCCAGGAGTTGTTCCAAGCCCTTTTTCTTGACACACCCTAAATGCCAGCTTCTGTTCCTTCCATCTTGTGAGATGGCCAGAAGCTTTGTTCATCTTTTCAGCCTGTTAGCTACTGATACCGAAGCAGTAAATGCCTTTAAAGGGAAAGCGGAGGCATCAGATGTTAAGTTTGCTTTGCTGGGTTTTTTTTTTCCCTCCTGGACCTTGGCTCCTAAATCCTTCACTTTCTTGGTAACTCTGATGTCTTCAAATATATTTAAAAAAAATTTATTTAGCTTGTTTTCATTGTTCTTGCCTGGAGGCTTGTCTACCCCACTGTTGCTGAGAACAAAAAATCAATATATTTGGTTTTAAAATTCCTTTCCCAGACGCTCATGTGTTCTCCTCTTTTATATCAAGGTAAGGAGGATGAAAAAGCATTGTCCCCACTTTACAGATGTGGCAACTGAGGATGAGTAAAGGTAAATGATTTTCCCAAATTAGGCATCCAGACTATGTTCTGGTCCAGCTCTGCCTTCTCATATGGCCCCGCTGTCTTTCTTATTAAATCCAGTTAGTTCCTTTCGAATCATTCCCCAGAGAGCAAACTCATGTTTATTCTATTTATGGAGAATCCATGATGTATTGGTTGGTTCTATGCAAAGCTATATATGTATTTAACCCACTCAATCGCTCTTCAAGTGTTTTGAGGTATTATTCTAATTTTTTCAAGAGAATAAACTGAAGAAACTAAGCCATAAAGCCAAGCTTGAAACTCCTATCTATTTGACTGCAAACTTTTTTTTACGTTCTCCAAACTGAAAATATTCTTTTTAAAAACTGCAAGTGGTCAGTAAGCAAGAGAAGTAGTAGTTATGTTTGGGAACTATGCATTGACCCTTTTAATCACCTGACAGAGTCCTAGTATATCAGCCCCAACAGTCATCTCCACTTGAATATTTCAGGGTTCTTAGTGTTGGCAGAAATGGAATTTTAAGGACATGGTCATTAGAAAAATTTCTAGAAATAGAACTTAGGGTTTTCCTTGCCCAGTCTCCACAGAGTTGTACCATGGTTGGTATTGTGGTTAAACCAAACTCAGATTATGTCTGAATTTATAAAGACTGTCGTGTCAAAAATTGATCATTGTTATTAAAGTGAAAAATCGGGGCGCCTGGGTGGCGCAGTCGGTTAAGCGTCCGACTTCAGCCAGGTCACGATCTCGCGGTCCGTGAGTTCGAGCCCCGCGTCGGGCTCTGGGCTGATGGCTCGGAGCCTGGAGCCTGTTTCCGATTCTGTGTCTCCCTCTCTCTCTGCCCCTCCCCTGTTCATGCTCTGTCTCTCTCTGTCCCAAAAATAAATAAAAAAAGTTGAAAAAAAAAATTAAAAAAAAAAAATAAATAAAGTGAAAAATCCATAAGATCTGTCTGAAAAGGATAATTAGTTACTATATCGAGTGCCTGTTGGTGTCCTGGAAGTGGTTGGGCATTTTACTAAGCGTGATCTCATTTAATCCTCACAGCAACACATGTACAAGGTAGGCCTTGATGTATAGATTTTATTGACCAGATAACTGAGGATTAGAGAGGTCTATTAACTACGGTTAGGTCACTCAGCTTATACTGGGTCTACAACAATAATTTAATGAGATTGGAATCAAGTATGTCAGATTCCAAAGCATATGACTATTCTAGCATGTCATGCTGCTGCTATGTAAGCAAATGCAAACACTCTTAGTACTTAAAAATAGAACTTCAAAATAGTAATGTAATATTTTGTCTTACTTCAGTGGGGGCTTAACTTAAATATTAATATGTATATATTCAACCATGGATATTTAAAAAAAATTTTCAATTAAAATTTTTTTTAATGTTTTATTTTTATTTTTGAGAGAGAGAGGGAGAGAGAGAGAGAGTAAGCAGAGGAGGGGCAGAGAGAGAGGGAGACACAGAATCCCAAGCAGACTTCAGGCTCTGAGCTGTCAGCACAGAGTCCTGTGGGGGCGTCGAACTTGCGAACCAGGAGATCATGACCTGAGCCGAAGCCGGAGGCTTAACTGACTGAGCCACCCAGGTGCCTCCAACCATGGATATTTAAAAAATTTTTTTTTTTTTTCAACGTTTATTTATTTTTGGGACAGAGAGAGAGACAGAGCATGAACGGGGGAGGGCCAGAGAGAGAGGGAGACACAGAATCGGAAACAGGCTCCAGGCTCTGAGCCATCAGCCCAGAGCCTGACGCGGGGCTCGAACTCACAGACCGCGAGATCGTGACCTGGCTGAAGTCGGACGCTTAACCGACTGCGCCACCCAGGCGCCCCAACCATGGATATTTTAAATACATCTTCTCTTTAAGCAGTTTTATCTGGCTATATGTGAAGAAAACATATACTTCGATTTGGGCCAGATTTATAGTCTTTCTAGCAGCTGGGCTATAAAGGGAAGGATAAAGGTGAGGTAGTAGTAGGAGATACAGGATAAATGGAGGTTTATTTATTATTTTAAGCTGGCACACTGGGAACACATTTATTTGCTGATAGGAAGGAACCCACAAGCTGGAGAGGTAGGAAACATCTGTGTGAGAGGGACTTATATATGGAACAACATGCGGGGGGAATACGGGGAATAAGATCTGGAGGCAGATAAAAGGATTTGTTTAAAGTAGAAAAAGTTTCTTCTGAAGCAGAGTCAAGAGGCAGAAGACTCAAAGAACCTGGAGTAGTCACAACAATGTTGCAAAAGAAGAACACAGTTAGAGGATTTACTGTTGGGGCTGGAATATAATTCTGCTCTACTTACAAACTAGTAAATTAGCCTGTTATACCTTCATGGGTGTTGGAAAAAGATATGAGACTCCTGGGTCGGAGACAAAGGACTTTGCTACTCACAGCACATCATGGGCATCAGCAAGTTTTTGTCATTTCCCTTCACCCTGCAAATTCCACAGGGGCAGCACTGCAGGCATGGGTGGATGCCTGCATATGGCGTGTGCTGTGTTCCAGGAGAGAAAATAACTTAACTGTACATGAACTGGCAAATGAGCAAACAAAATGTGCAATACTGTTCATCAATGAATAAGAATGTTCCTTCAATACATGCTACAACATACATGGGCCTCAAAAACATTATGCTAAGTAAAACAAACAAACACACAGGAAAGACTGCATATTGTATGTCTCCATTTATATGGAATTTCCAGAAGGGTCACATCAATAGAGACCAAAAGCAAAGCTGTGGTTGCCTAGGGCTGGGAATAGGAATGTGTTGGGGGAAGGGAGGGTAGTTTAAGTAGTTCAGACTTGATAAGCTCTATTTTAACAGTATTGTAGAAAAGAAATTTATCTCCTAACAATGGCTGGGAGATAGTGGAATAGGGAACTTGAAGGAAATGAAGTTTGTTAGCAGGAACGTGAGAACAGACTAAGGCAAAAATAAGGATTTTTTATTTTTATTTTTAAAATTTATTTATTTATTTTTTAAATATGAAATTTACTGTCAAATTGGTTTCCATACAACACCCAGTGCTCATCCCAAAAGGGCCCCTCCTCAATACCCACCACCCACCCTCCCCTCCCTCTCACCCCCATCAACCCTCAGTTTGTTCTCAGTTTTTAAGAGTCTCTTATGGTTTGGCTCTCTCCCTCTCTAACCTCTTTTTTTTTCTTCCCCTCCCCCATGGACTTCTGTTAAGTTTCTCAGAATCCAAATAGAAGTGAAAACATATGGTATCTGTATTTCTCTGCATGACTTATTTCACTTAGCATAACACTCTCCAGTTCCATCCACGTGGCTACAAAAGGCCATATTTCATTCTTACTCATTGCCAAGCAGTATTCCATTGTGTATATAAACCACAATTTCTTTATCCATTCATCAGTTGATGGACATTTAGGCTCTTTCCATAATTTGGCTATTGTTGAGAGTGCTGCTATAAACACTGGGGGTACAAGTGCCCCTATGCATCAGCGCTCTTGTATCCCTTGGGTAAATTCCTGCAGTGCTATTGCTGGGTCATAGGGTAGATCTATTTTTAATTTTTTGAGGAACCTCCACACTGTTTTCCAGAGTGGCTGCACCAGTTTACATTCACACCAGTGCAAGAGGGTTCCTGTTTCTCTACATCCTCGCCAGCATCTACAGTCTCCTGATTTGTTCATTTTAGCCACTCTGACTGGTATGAGGTGATATCTGACTGTGATTTCCCTGATGAGGAGCGGCAAGCATCTTTTCATGTGCCTGTTGGCCATCTGGATGTCTTGTTTAGAGGAGTGTCTTTTCATGTTTTCTGCCCATTTCTTCACTGGGTTATTTGTTTTTCGGGTGTGGAGTTTGGTGAGCTCTTTATAGATTTTGGATACTAGCCCTTTGTCCGATATGTCATTTGCAAATATCTTTTCCCATTCCGTTGGTTGCCTTTTTGTTTTGTTGGTTGTTTCCTTTGCAGTGCAGAAGCTTTTTATTTTCATGAGGTCCCAATAGTTCATTTTTGCTTTTAATTCCCTTGCCTTTGGGGATGTGTCAAGGAAGAAATTGCTACGGCTGAGGTCAGAGAGGTCTTTTCCTGCTTTCTCCTCTTAGGGTTTTGATGGTTTACTGTCTCACATTCAGGTCCTTTATCCATTTTGAGTTTATTTTTGTGAATGGTGTGAGAAAGTGGTCTAGTTTCAACCTTCTGCATGTTGCTGTCCAGTTCTCCCAGCACCATTTGTTAAAGAGACTGTCTCTTTTCCATTGGATATTCTTTCCTGCTTTGTCAAAGATTAGTTGGCCATACGTTTGTGGGTCTAGTTCTGGGGTTTCTATTCTATTCCATCGGTCTATGTGTCTGTTTTTGTGCCAATACCATGCTGTCTTGATGATGACAGCTTTGTAGTAGAGGCTAAAGTCTGGGATTGTGATGCCTCCTGCTTTGGTCTTCTTCTTCAAAATTACTTTGGCTATTCGGGGCCTTTTGTGGTTCCATATGAATTTTAGGATTGCTTGTTCTAGCTTTGAGAAGAATGCTGGTGCAATTTTGATTGGGATTGCATTGAATGTGTAGATAGCTTTGGGTAGTATTGACATTTTGACAATATTTATTCTTCCAATCCATGAGCACTGAATGTTTTTCCATTTCTTTATATCTTCTTCAAGTTCCTTCATCAGCTTTCTATAGTTTTCAGCATACAGATCTTTTACATCTTTGGTTAGGTTTATTCCTAGATATTTTATGCTTCTTGGTACAATTGTGAATGGGATCAGTTTCTTTATTTGTCTTTCTGTTGCTTCATTGTTAGTGTATAAGAATGCAACTGATTTCTGTACATTGATTTTGTATCCTGCAACTTTGCTGAATTCGTGTATCAGTTCTAGCAGACTTTTGGTGGAGTCTGCCGGGTTTTCCATGTATAATATCACGTCACCTGCAAAAAGTGAACGCTTAACTCTATCTTTGCCAATTTTGATGCCTTTGATTTCCTTTTGTTGTCTGATTGCTGATGCTAGAACTTCCAACACTATGTTAAACGACAGCAGTGAGAGTGGACATCCCTGTCGTGTTCCTGATCTCAGGGAGAAAGCTCTCAGGTTTTCCCCATTGAGGATGATATTAGCTGTGGGCTTTTCATAAATGGCTTTTATGATCTTTAAGTATGTTCCTGCTATCCCGACTTTCTCGAGGGTTTTTATTAAGAAAGGATGCTGAATTTTGTCACATGCTTTTTCTGCATTGATTGACAGAATTATATGGTTCTTATCTTTCCTTTTATTAATGTGATGTATCACATTGATTGATTTGCGAATGTTGAACCAGCCCTGCAGCCCAGGAATGAATCCCACTTGATCATGGTGTATAATTCTTTTTATATGCTGTTGAATTCGATTTGCTAGTATCTTATTGAGAATTTTTGCATCCATATTCATCAGGGATATTGGCCTGCAGTTCTCTTTTTTACTGGGTCTCTGTCTGGTTTAAGAAACAAAGTAATACTGGCTTCATAGAATGAGTCTGGAAGTTTTCCTTCCTTTCTATTTTTTGGAACAGCTTGAGAAGGATAGGTATTATCTCTGCCTTAAGTGTCTGGTAGAATTCCCCTGGGAAGCCATCTGGTCCTGGACTCTTAGTTGTTGGTAGATTTTTGATAACTGATTAAATTTCTTTGCTGGTTATGGGTCTGTTCAAGTTTTCTATTTCTTCCTGTTTGAGTTTTGGAAGAGTGTGGGTGCTTAGGAAGTTGTCCATCTCTTCCAGGTTGTCCAGTTTGTTGGCATATAATTTTTCATAGTATTCCCTGATAATTCCTTGTATTTCTGAGGGATTGGTTGTAATAATCCCATTTTCATTCATGATTTTATCTATTTGGGTCATCTCCCTTTTCTTTTTGAGAAGCCTGGCTAGAGGTTTATCAATTTTGTTTATTTTTCAAAAAACCAACTCTTGGTTTTGTTGATCTGCTCTACAGTTTTTTTAGATTCTATATTGTTTATTTCTGGTCTGATCTTTATTATTTCTCTTCTGCTGGGTTTGGGGTGTCTTTGCTATTCTGCTTCTATTTCCTTTCGGTGTGCTCGTAGATTCTGTATTTGGGATTTTTCTTGTTTCTTGAGATAGGCCTGGATTGCAGTGTATTTTCCTCTCAGGACTGCCTTCGCTGCATCCCAAAGCATTTGGATTGTTGTATTTTCATTTTCATTTGTTTCCATATATTTTTGAAATTCTTCTCTAATTGCCTGGTTGACCCATTCATTCTTTAGTGGGTTGTTCTTTAACCTCCAATCTTTTGCAGGATTTCCAGACTTTTTCCTCTGATTTCAAGTTTCATAGCATTGTGGTCTGAAAGTATGCATGGTATGATCTCAATTCTTGTATAGTTATGAAGGGCTGTTTTGTGACCCAGTATGTGATCTATCTTGGAGAATGTTCCATGTGCACTCGAGAAGAAAGTATACTCTGTTGCTTTGGGATGCAGAGTTCTAAGTATATCTGTCAAGTCCATCTGATCCAATGTATCATTCAGGGCCCTTGTTTCTTTATTGATCCTGTGTCTAGATGATATATCCAATGTTGTAAGTGGGGTATTAAAGTCCCCTGCGATTACCACATTCTTATCAATAAGGTTGCTTCTGTTTGTGATTAATTTTTTTATATATTTGGGGGCTCCCATATTCGGTGCATAGACATTTATAATTGTTAGCTCTGCCTGATGGATAGACCCTGTAATTATTATATAATGCCCTTCTTCATCTCTTGTTACAGCCTTTCATTTAAAGTCTAGTTTGCCTGATATAAGTATGGCTACTCCAGCTTTCTTTTGGCTTCCAGTAGCATGACAAATAGTTCTCCATCCCCTCACTTTCAATCTGAAGGTGTTCTCAGGTCTAAAATGAGTCTCTTGTACACAGCAAATAGATGGGTCTTGTTTTTTTATCCATTCTGATACCTTATGTCTTTTGGTTGGAGCATTTAGTCCATTTGCATTCAGTGTTATTATTGAAAGATATGAGTTTAGAGTCATTGTGATGTCTCTAGGTTTCATGCTTGTAGTGATGTCTCTGGTACTTTGTCTCACAGGATCCCCCTTAGGATCTCTTGTAGGGCCGGTTTGGTGGTGAGGAATTTCTTCAGTTTTTTTGTTTTTTTGGGAAGACCTTTATCTCTCCTATTCTAAATGACAGACTTACTGGATAAAGGATTCTCGGCTGCATATTTTTTCTGTTCATCACATTGAAAATATCCTGCCATTCCTTTCTGGCCTGCCAAGTTTCAGTAGATAGATCCATCACTAGTCTTATCGGTCTCCCTTTATATGTTAGAGCGTGTTTATCCCTAGCTGCTTTCAGATTTTTCTCTTTATCCTTGTATTTTGCCAGTTTTACTATGATATGTTGTGCAGAAGATCGATTCAAGTTATGTCTGAAGGGAGTTCTCTGTGCCTCTTAGATTTCAATTCCTTTTTCCTTCCCCAGATCAGGGAAGTTCTCAGCTATGATTTGTTCAAGTACACCTTCAGCCCCTTTCTCTCTCTCTCTTCCTCCTCTGGAATCCCTATTATACGGATATTATTGCATTTCATCGCATCACTTAGTTCTCTAATTCTCCCCTCATACTCCTGGATTTTGTTATCTCTCTTTTTCTCAGCTTCCTCTTTTTGCATAAATTTATCTTCTACTTCACCTATTCTCTCCTCTGCCTCTTCAATCCGAGCTGTGGTAGCCTCCATTTTATCTTGCACCTCATTTATAGCATTTTTTAGCTCCTCCTGACTGTTTCTTAGTCCCTTGATCTCTGTAGCAATAGATTCTCTGCTGTCCTCTATACTTTTTTCAAGCCCAGAGATTAATTTTATGACTATTATTTTAAATTCACGTTCTGTTATATTGCTTAAATCGTTTTTGATCAGTTTGTTAGTTGTCGCTACTTCCTGGAGTTTCTTTTGAGGAGAATTCTTCTGTTTCGTCATTTTGGATAGTCCCTAGGGTGGCGCCCTACTGCAGGGCACTTCTGCTGTGCTGTCTGGAGTAATTTGTCTTGGTGGGTGGGGCCACATTCAGACCTGATGTCTGCCCCCAGCCCACCACTGGAGCCACAGTCAGACTGGTGTGTACCTTTTCTTCCCTTCTCCCAGGGGCAGGACTCACTGCGGAATGGTGTGGCCCCTGCTTGGGCTACTTTCACACTGCCAGGTTTGTGGTGCTGCTTCGATGGGATCTGGCATATTAGCCAGGGTGGATCCACAAGGTGCACAGGGGCGGGAGGGGCAGGCTCAGCTAGCTTTGCCTTCCGTGGTCTGCTGTGGGAGGGACCCTGTGGCACCAGGAGGGAGGCTGACCCGTCGGAGGGATGGATCCACAGAAGCACAGCGTTGGGTGTTTGCGTGGTGCAAGCAAGTTCCATGACGGGAACTGGTTTCCTTTGGGATTTTGGCTGGGGGATAGGCGAGGGAGATGGCGCTGTCCAGTGCCTTTGTTCCCTGCCGAGTTGAGCTCTGTCCTCCAGGGCTCAACAACTCTCCCTCCCGTTGTCCTCAAGCCCTCTCGCTCTCTGAGCAGAGCAGTTGACTTATAACATTCCAGATGTTAAGTCCTGCTGGCTGTCAGAACACACTCCATCCGGTCCCTCCGCTTTTGCAAGTCAGACTCAGGGGCTCTGCCTTGCTGGGTGGGCTGCCCCTCCACCGCCCCAGCTCCCTCCTGCCAGTCCATGTAGCGTGCACCACCTCGCCGCCCTTCCTACCCTCTTCCGTGGGCCTCTTGTCTACACTTGGCTCTGGAGAGTCTGTTCTGCTAGTCTTCTGGCGGTTTTCTGGATTGTTTAGGCAGATGTGGGTGGAGTCTAAGTGATCAGCAGGACGAGGTGAGCCCAGCATCCTCCTACGCCGCCATCTTCTGATTCAAGAATAAGGATTTTTGAGGAATACCAAGGGTCTGCTGAGGCTGGAGCTTGTATGTTTTTGGAGAGGTGGTCTGTGGTATTTTACACTGTTGGCTAAATCTCTCCATATCTTTCATGTAGGTTTTGACAGCATCTCTTTTTCCCTTGGATTTTATTCTATCTTTTCAGTTTTCTCCTTTTTTTTTTAAATTTAATTTATTTTTTAAATTCACATCCAAGTTAGCATATCATGCAACGATGATTTCAGGGGTAGATTCCTTAATGACCCTTACCCATTTAGCCCATCTCCCCTCCCACAACTCCTCCAGTAACCCTCTGTTTGTTCTCCATATTTAAGAGTCTCTTATGTTTTGTCCCCCTCCCTGTTTTTATATTATTTTTGCTTCCCTTCCCTTATGTCCTCCTGATCTCTTTCCTGAGTTCTTCTTCCTCTTTCCATTCCTTCAATGTCCGCCTTTCCTAAAGCTCTTGCCTACATTCTCTGTAGGTAAATTGGACAATCTCCTGTGGTTTCAGCCACATTGCTGACTGCTGTCTCAGCAGAGATAAGAACCATATTTTCAACAATCTGCTAGACATTTTCACCTGCACATCCTATAGGTACCTCTAGATCAGTATGTCCTCAAGTGAACTCCACATTCTTCCTTCCACTCTCCATCTTGCTTCTCCCTCCTACCTCTGTGAACTGACTTAACATCTGAGCTGGTCAACATTAATTTCTCCCTCTTCCTCTCACTCTGTCCAGCCCCCTCCCCATAACTCTTTCTCTGAGCAGCTTTCAGATCCATTCTCTCTCCCCTTTCCCACTTCTTGTGCCCTTTTGAGCCTTTACATTCTCTTTGCCAATGCAACAAACTCCAAACTGGTGTAACTTTCACTATCTTCCATCCATCCATGTTTAAAGCACTGATTTGATCAGGTCAGCCCAGAAGGATACTTCCTAAAAGTCAGTTCTTTTAAACATGACAAATAAAACAACTCATTCTGGCCTCACCCTACTGTTCTGTCTTCACCACTGACCTTTATATTTTTCACCAGCACATTAACGAGAGCACAGTGCTTTCACCCTCAATGAGCTCCTGGTCCAGAATCGGGAAAGTAAAAATGTGATATGGACCCTAATATTATTTTTCAATACTGCCATCATCTCCCAAAAATGTGTTTAAGGCTTATGGAGACAACCACAATATCACAAGATAAAAAAATAAAATAAATGAGGACAAGGGACTAAAAAGGAAATAAAAGTAAGAATCAAGTATACAAAAGATATATCATAAGACACTTTGTATTTGCCAGAGGTTGGCCAGAGATTTGGCTCTAAGTCTTTATTACATGTTATAATTCAGACATAAACACAGCACTTTAGGCACAAAATAAGGGGGTCGTCTAAGGCAGAAATGGCTTCAGGGAGGAATAGAATCTTTGAGCTGAATTTTAAGTGAGAAATCAAAAATTAGCAGGTAAAGCGTAGAGGGAAGGGTAAAGGGATATCCAAAAGCAGAGCACATTGGCAGGATTAGAAATGACTACCTTAGACTCTGTTTTGGAAGCTGTTCTAGACAGAAAGTAAGCAGTTGCTCAGTATTTGTCAAACGAATAACTTGAATAAATACTATGCTCTTGGACAATTTATATTACATCTTTGGGTGAAGCATTTCACTTACAGTACGAGGGAACTGTACCAGGGCTCCCTTAGGCCCAAACCCAGGTCTACAGTTTGATTTGACCTCCCCTTTCTCCTGCACCATCCTGTCCCTGAGCAGCACCCACAATGATCCACAGCTCCCTCATTCTCTTCCTAGCTTTCAAATTTAACAGTTGCCACTAGTATCTTTGAAACTATTTTTTAAGTCTATGAATTTAACACTCTTCAGGGGACTTCTTAGAAAAACCATCAATATTCACTAAGTTGTCATCAATGAAATGAGAAAAGGCAGTGAAAGAAGCTTATAAAGCAGTGATAGATTTACACAGGCTACAGCAGAATTCACTTTAATGTATGTAACAGCGTAATGATGTACTGGCAGCTCTTAAGACTTGGTTCCTGAAACTCCTGTCTGGGGCTTTTACCCTATGTTATTTGATCCTTCAGTACACATTGTCATCAGACCAGTATCTTTTCCGCAAAAACCTATGGTTATCTAATAGCACTTCCATTTGAGAAAAAGCTGTCGTTGGTGGGGAGAGCTGGAGGGCTCCTAATCTCCGTGCCAGGAAGTCTGAGGGCCTCAGGAAATGATCAGATTAGAGCTCTTCAGCTGCATTGCCGGTGCTAACTGCCAGCCGGGTGATGTGCTCAATTCAGCCGGGTGATGTGCTCAATTCAATTTACAGCAATTAAGGTGACAGCAACAAATGCTCAAAAGTCGTATTTTAAAGCAGATCCATGGAAAGAAATAGGCATTGCCTGTGCTTTTTCATCCTGCAATGTTAAAATGATGAGAAGGGAAATAGTCCCAACTGTGGGGAAGAAGAGCGTGCGCACCAACACACAGGAAATGGTGGCCGTAAAAAGCATGGTCTAGGACTAAGAAGCCTAGTGAGGTCAGAGGATCACAGCTTGGCAGCCTACAAAGACACATCCCTATTGCACTTCCTTCCCTGATCTGCAGATGTCTGCTACTCCTTTTAGCAACTGAGGGACCCATGGGAACTGAGATCTCAGGGTAGCTTTTTGGGTCCCCTTGTGGTTAAAATCCTGAGTCTTTGTTTTTAGCCCTGAGTCTTCTAGCCCAGGTCACAATGGAAAAATAGGAAAATGTGCTTAATAGCGAGAAACTACATGGCCCTGGGCCTTTGAAAATGATCTGAAGATGCTGATAACATCTTAACTCCCTTCTTATTATGTTACAGAGCATGAAAAAGAAATTAGTTTGCTAAATCCGAGGAGAAATATACCAATAAGTATATTTAAATATAAAAACCAAAATTATCCTATTTTTTACAGCTCTAAAACCCCTACAATGATTGAATATTTCATTGCTTCTAAAAACTGAAGGCACTAATATATTTTGTATAAACCTACAAACTCTTGATTGGATGTATATGGCAACTTGTTTTTCTGAAATTCTAGCTAAATAGTACAGAGAAATTGCTATGTGTTGCCTCATGAAACAAATGATGTATTTTGCTGATTTGAATCATTTTGATTTTATTCAAAATAAGTTTCAAAAAAGATTCATGTTATTACAATAATATCTAGGAACTAACTCTGAATGTATTCCTAAGGCCAACAGGAACCTTTATACCTGTTGTATTTTGCTTTGGGAAGCGTCTATATGGCTATTCTCCCCTTTGATCCGTATCCAGCATACTTGTGACAAACATCAGTTTCTAGTCCAATGCTTTGTTCCCCATGATAAGGAACACAGGCAAAGGAGTTGTTCAAATATCCACAGTCTGAAATTTCTCTGGCACTCATTTACTTGGCAGTTAGTATTGATTCTGTTACGGAACCAGGCTGGAACGCTGGCGGAAAAACTAAGTGGCACTCCAAGATCTTGGGGGATCGGAGATTTATTTAACACTGGCAGGCTCAGAGGAGACCATTTCTCCAAAGATCTGAGCCCCAAATGCAAGCAAGAAGGGTAATTTATAGTTGTCAGCCTCTATATTTGTGGAAGCGTTTTCGCGCACTTCGCAAACGGCTAGAAGAACCCGGAAGAGGGGTTTCTAAGCCAGAGACCAGAGCTTGTTTTAGTCCCATCAGCCATCTTATGGTGTAAAACTTTATTCATTTTCTCAACAATTCCACAAATACTTATTGACTGCCCAGTATGAGCAAGACTGGGAGCGAGGCTCTGTGGGTGATCAAAACATAAATCTAGTGAGAAGGCTAAAAATTTTCCCATGATAACCTACAGAAGGTATTGGCCAAACATATCTACTGTAGTCATGCCTAAATGGAGAGAAAAAGGTTGTAAGATTTCATTTTCCTTTGCTTGGTCACTAATGTCTTCACTTCCAATCTTAGTTTAAGTTAAAAACCTGCATTTGCAACTTGAGAAGTTCACTGCTGTTGACCTTTCTAGTCAGCCATGAATGGCCTGGGTGGAAGCTCAACTTATAAAATACTTAAAGATGAATGTTTGAATTCCAGAAACCTAACTCCGTGAACAAATCCACTGGGAACAAAATACCTTTTAGCAGAAGGAAGCTGGAAGACATGTGGTTAAGCTATGGAGAGCATATGGAGAGTAGAGGTCAAGGGGATGGGGTGGGGGCATTCTGTGCTCCTGTCCTACATGTCTACTCTAGAGACATTTCTGACAACAGAATTTATAAATCCTTTGGCTGTACAAACCTTAGTATAACATGTTTTACATCTATGGTGATGCTTTTGTTAATAATTTCTCTACTGTGGTTTCCTCTGGGGCAGGACCCAAATTTTATTCTTTATAGATTCTGCAAGTACCTGGCTCATGTTAGACAGAATTATTGTTTGACTATCACTATGTCGTCCACACTCTCATAATTCTCACTGTATTGTTGGTCCTTTTTCTTAGAACAAACTCCTTCCTGGGTGCCTGGGTGACTCAGTCAGTTGAACGTCCGACTCTTGATTCTGCCCAGATCATGATCCCAGGATCTTGGCATCAAGCCTCATGTTGGGCTCCATGCTGAGTGTGGAGCCTGCTTAAGATTCTCTCTCTCTTTCTCTCCCCCTACCCTGCCTCTCCCCGCAACTTGCATGTGCTCCCTCTCTCTCAAATTAAAAAAAAAAAATTTTTAAGAGCAATCTTCTTCTTCTCTAGTCCCTGCTCCTCCTCTATACCTATCCCACTCCTAGCTCCTACCCTTTCTGCAACTAGAAAACTTCTACACACCCTTGAAGTCTGAGCTGAGATATAGCTGTCTCTGGAATCCTTTTCCCACCATGCATGGCCTCCAGAATCAATCACTGGTCCTCTCTGTGAGCTTTCAGGTCATTCTCTAATACCTCTGCCACAGTATTTAGCACACTGTGTTGATTGTCTGTGTCTGCTAATACCAAGAGAAACCCCATAAGTGCAGAGGCCATGTCTGGTTCACTACTGAATGCCCAGCACATAACGGTCATTCCATAATATTTCTTGAATAAATGAGTGAATGAACATATCTGTTAGAATGCATCCTTTCCATTAACTAGATGAAATGTTTTACTAATTTAACATATGTTGTAGAAAATTAGTGACATTTCCATTACCTATTCTTACACCTACTACTCTTCCCTCTATCCTACCTGAAAACAGGTCCCAAGAAAATTCACTGCTTTATCTAGCAAGTCCCTAGACATTCACACACATGGTCACATTCTAAACACAGGCAATTAACTCTAAATTATACCCAAATAAAAATGCATAAACATCATATGTAGGCCAAAGCTTGGGGCATCATAATAAATCAAAATATAGGGAAGAATTTCTAGTGGGTGAAGCACTTCCCTTCTAAGAGGTGGGGATACATTCATAAGAACTTATGTACCTAGCAGACAAGGAGGATTTCTTATCAGAGAGGCTGCAAATGGTTGTGCAACTTGGCGGAGTACTGCTTACATAGACTAAGTCATGAGTAGCACTCTCTAGAGGGGTGCCACAAAGCAGTTGTGATAAAGCTCTAGCCTTGGTGAGTGACTATGGGAAAAATCCACGCTGTTTTTTGCAGCGCAGGAAGTAACTGATTTTATCCTCTTCTGGGGAGAATGGGCGGTAGAAAGAAAGGTAACTATTGGCCATTCCTTTCCATCGTCTTTGTAACAACTCTCCTCGTTTAAGAGGACTGGGGAAAGCCAAGCTGCTAGAGTGCAGGTGCCACACACAGAGGAGACACTAATTACATTTGAGTTGGTTGATGGATGTACCACAAAATATACATTTAGAGCAAAATGCAGAGGATGATGTAATGGTAGCCAAAGTTCTCAACTTACTCTGACATACTAGTCCTTCTTTTCCTCTTCTCTCACACTTAATTTTAAAATGTTCAGAAAGTATAGTGCAATTAAATTTCTAGTAAGTAGACTATGTAACTTAATCATGAATTGGAAGAATTTGTGATATTAAAAGGAAATATTATATGAAAACTGATTTTCAAGAACCAATTAATAATGATTCCCTTAATATTGTAATCTACTTTGACATTTTATTTGACCTTGGCACATAACCGGTATCTGATAAATAAAAAGGTGAGGAAGGGTATTTCATCATTCCTCCTTTGAAAAGATGATGAGTTTGTGTCTCTTGACAGTGTTGAATAGAGAAAATAAAATAATTGAAATTTTTGCATCCATATAATTTTTCTGAATCTTGATAATTATGGTCACTGAGGTATCTTCTTATATATTTTTTATTTGATACCTGTTTTTTTTTTCTGCTTTTCCTTATCATCCATCCCCTATATTGGAAACATTTTATAGATATTTTTTAATTTAATTTTTTTTAATTTACATCCAAATTAATTAGCATATAGTGCAACAATGGTTTCAGGAGTAGGTTCCTTAATGCCCCTTACCCATTTAGCCCATCCCCCCTCCCACAACCCCTCCAGTAACCCTCAGTTTGTTCTCCATATTTATGAGTCTCTTCTGTTTTGTCCCCCTCCCTGTTTTTGTATTATTTTTGTTTCCCTTCCCTTATGTTCATCTGTCTTGTCTCTTAAAGTCCTCATATGAGTGAAGTCATATGATTTTTGTTTTTCTCTGACTTATTTCACTTAGCATAATGCCCTCCAGTTCCATCCACATAGTTGCAAATGGCAAGATTTCATTCTTTTTGATTGCCGAGTAATACTCCATTGTATATATATACCACATCTTCTTTATCCATTCATCCATCGATGGACATTTGGGCTCTTTCCTTACTTTGGCTATTGTTGATAGTGCTGCTAGAAACATTGGGTTGCATGTGTCCCTTTGAAACAGCACACCTGTATCCCTTGGATAAATACCTAGTAGTGCAATTGCTGGGTTGTGGAGTAGTTCTATTTTTAGTTTTTTTGAGGAACCTCCATACTGTTTTACAGAGTGGCTGCACTAGCTTGCATTCCCAACATTTTATAGATTTTCAAATCCAACTTTTAATACCAGCTTTGAGAACTTACAGCTTCTTGCCACAACATAAAAAAAAAAAAAAGGAAGATACTTTCTGTGTATAACTGTGCTATGTAAGATATTGTTAGTCTAAAAAATTTCAATACAAAATTACAAAAATTGTTCAAATTTTGTCTCTTATATGTTTTGAATTGACCTTTTTCAGGCATATCTTTACCACAAACTTTTGTCAGCTGAAAACATCTTATGCAAGTTGGTAATCTTTAGCAGTATAAAAAATGTGTTTTTCTTGAAATTTTGGGAAGATAGAAATAGAAACAGTGTAGTTTTCTCGTCTTTTGAAACATCCCTATAAGAATAGAGAAACTAGGACAGAAAAACGTAAAACTCAGACAATATCTATAACAAAACCAGGTGACAGGGTTTCCCACGAAACCTTGAAACAAGTGAATGAGGACAAACTAATGACCATTACAAGAGCCACATAGTATTAGCCTCTAGGTTAGAGGACTAAGGGGACATTGATAAACCTAAGAAGCGGAGAAGACTCCAATCTCCAAAGCCTCCAAATCACTGAGAAGCAGAATGGGCCAATACAAGAACAGCTGAAATTGTGAGGGCTTTTGCCATCCAAATCTCTGAGAATCACAAGGGATCCCCCTACAATAAGGTCTGAAGGACTTGACTAATACAGTCAAGGCTCTATAAATCCTGGAGGTACTATCTGAAGCCCCGTTGGGTAAATTAGGAGAAACTGCTGGGAAGAGACTCTAATACCCAGAGCAGATGAGTAGAGGTAAAGTTTCAGATAGAGGAGAAGAGATCTCAGAAAGTATGAGGTCATAATTTTGAATGCTTCATGAAAATAATCAGAAAGTCAAGAGACATGAAACTAAAAGATATCCTGATCCATCGTTCTGTCAAAAAGGTTAAGAAAACCAACTTTGCTTAAAAATAAATAGCAACAGACAGGTGTCTCCATTAATTGCAATACAAAATGATTATAAGAGCACAGAAAATTAGCATGTCAGGAGGGTGTGCCCACAAAACAGATGAAAGCATTACACAATCTGCAGAATATTGAAATTAATATTACTTAATACTAAAATTAAGAACATCATAAAGGAGAGAGAAAATATAAGTCAAAAGTAAAAAAAAAACCAAAAAACAAAAAAAGACCTCATAGTGCATGTAACTGCACACCCCAAAGAAGAAAATCAAAGCAATGAAAGCAATGGAAGAAAACAGATATGGGTACAAAGCATTCTAATTCAGGAAAACATTCCTGAAAGCAAAATGAAAAAGACTTAAGTTAAAAGAAAGATTCCTTAAAAAAAAAAAAAGAATGAAAAGAAAGATTCCTTGTCCATATCCATGCAAAAAGAGCAAGTCGTGTATTTGGAATAGAAAGCCAGATGGAGAGAGAGGAGGGGGCAGAAGGAGGGGCGAAGAATGAGGAGCTTCATGTAAAAAGAGAATAAGAGACGCATATAACCAGTCAAACTGTGTGGACCTTATTTGGATGCTGATTCAAACAAACAATTTTTAACATGTCCAAGACAATTGGATATTTGAAACACTGCGGTTTTGAAAATATTAAGGAATTGTAATTTATAGGTATGATAATGGCATTGTAGTTATGAGTTTTAAAAGATCCTTTTTTTTTTTTTAGAGAAAACTCCTTATTTATAATGAAATTATGTGATGTCTGATACTTCAAAATTAAAAAAAGAGAATGGAAAATGATTGGATAAATAAAACAGCATTGGCCATGAATTAATAACTATTGAAGCTGTGTAGCAATTACACAGAATGGTTCATGGTATGTTGCCTAGTTGGTATATGTTTAACACAATTCTCAATACAAAGTTTAAAAAGAATTTTTTTTGTCCTCAAATAGGATGGACAGTTCAAGCCAAGGCAAGATAAATGTTTTTCATTTTCTTAAACCCAAAATTTCTAGAGTATCAGCTTATGGAAATATTTCCCCTGGTGTTATGCTAGCCTGTTGGGGCTGTTTAGATGTATCTTCCTTAACATTAACTTAATTAAACTGTTTTCACATCTACTCCACTGAATGCATATGTCTGAGAAGCATTTCATGGTTATTAGTATTTTTTTTTTTTTAGGATTGTGGAAAAGGGATATTATAGTGAACGAGATGCTGCAGATGCTGTTAAACAAATCCTGGAGGCAGTTGCTGTAAGTATGAAGTGACAGCAGTAGTGTAACTTTTGGTAAACTTTCCTTCTTACAGAATCATCAGTTAACTAGTGTACATCTGTGACCAGCCGTAACATTTACAACAAAACAGTATGCAATACTTTGTAGAATATATGTTGATAAATGTATATTTTCTATTGATTACTCCCTGAGAGATGCAATCCTCCTGTATAATACCATAAGTTTGTTAAAATAATTTCCGTTATTATGAAATCCAATCAGACTTTGGTGCTGGTGCCTATACTTGTTCTTTTCTCTTTCTTTCCATTTCTTGAGTTTGTTTCCTTATTGTTTTTGTTATTTGGCAGGGAAGTGGAGGAAGGTTGAATGTGACAAATATAGATCTTGGAGCATAGAGATTATTGATTTTTCTTTCAAGACAAGTAATAAATGAATTAAAGTTAAAAATACTGACAATTGTATTTTTTAAAGGAAAAATATAAGTTAATGTTTCTAACTAGAATAAAGTTTTGAAAGTTGATGATAGAAACATGCATACACATTTACAGAAATATGTAATTTTGAGAAGCTTGTTTGGATTGAATTAATAAGGAAACATTTGCCTAGATGAAACAGACTCCACTGATGAAATTTTTCCCATATGTTTAATGGTGTCTGATATGTGCTGGAACACTTTGGTGATTATTCATTTATTGAATATAAAGTCAGAACAAATTACTCTCTGAACAAACAGGATGAAGCCCAAGCGGAGATATTTATCAGCATTAAAGAGACAAATCTATAAAATATACTCAGAATTAAGATATATTCTATTGTGTGGAGTCAATTATCTAACTAAAATCATCATTCAGTATCTTGAGAAATCAACCACAGTGACAAGATCACATGTCCTGTGAATTTTACCGCAACTAAAACAGAAAGAAGGGAAGGAGGGAAGGGAGCCAAGGAGGGAGAGAAGAAGGAAAGAAAGTAGGAAGGACTCTGGTATCTAACTAGCTTGTCTATCATTGATGAAAAGGAAAAACAGTCTTCACAATCTCCACAGGACTCCTAGAGATAGCAGATCTGTGGTCTGACCAAATCCATGATTGAGCTATCAACACCAAGTTCAATTGGATATATAGCCCAGTCTTTCCAAATTACTCCTTCCTATACAAGTGTTTTGGTCGTTTTGCTGTGGTAGGGTATGAAAAGTTTGAAGGTGGAGAGGATACCCTGGAATTTTACTCTAAATATACAGTGCAGTTCCTGATTATATGAATATTTTATTTCAAATTCATCCTCTTACCATACCCAAAATAACCCCTCCACTCCAGAGTTTTCATCACACGCAGTATAGTTACCATCCCTGGTTTCTGAAGCTTGCCAGCTTGGGAATGATTTTTAACTCTTCCATTACCTTCTCTCCTCATAGCTACCTTTCCAACTTCAGTGGGGTCTTCCTTCTACTGCCCCTGAACCTAATCCTGCTCCCTACCATGCGATGACTGCTCCTGAGTGCTTTATTAAACAAACAAGCAAACAAACAACCACTTCTAGTTACTTCCAGTTCCTGTCATTAAATATATAAGTCTAGAATTCTCTTTTTCAGTCCTTGTTTTCATCTTGTCACTTCTGAGTTCAATAATGGCAGTTATTTGTAATTTAAATTTTTAAATTTTTAAATTTTTTTTTAATTTAATTAATTTTTAAATTTCCATTTATTTTTGAGAGAGAGAGTGCGAGCGAGCAGGGGAGGGGCAGAGAGGGAGACGCAGAATCCGAAGCAGACTCCAGGCTCTGAGCTGTCAGCACAGAGCCTGACATGGTGTTTGAACTCATGAACCACAAGATCATAACCTGAGCTGAAGTCAGATGCTCAACCGACTGAGCCACTCGGGCGTCCTTATGCCTTTCTTAAATACCCATTTAAAAACTTCGTTTCTCGGGGCGCCTGGGTGGCACAGTCGGTTAAGCGTCCGACTTCAGCCAGGTCACCATCTCGCGGTACGTGAGTTCGAGCCCCGCGTCAGGCTCTGGGCTGATGGCTCGGAGCCTGGAGCCTGTTTCCGATTCTGTGTCTCCCTCTCTCTCTGCCCCTCCCCCTCCCCCTCCCCCGTTCATGCTCTGTCTCTCTCTGTCCCAAAAATAAATAAACGTTGAAAAAAAAAATTTAAAAACTTCGTTTCTCATTACTATATATGATAGATTATCTATTTAAATAAACACGCTGGCAGTGGCCCACTGTCAATTTATCCAAATCACGCAGGCAGCTGGTATAACAGTTAAGAGGACTTAGGGAGTCAGAGCTTGGTTCAGTTTCTAGATATGTGAGCTTGGGGCCTATCACTAAACACTTCTGAGCCTCAGTTTCCTCATGTAAAATAGGCATAATATTTAACCTAACAGAGTAGTAGAAAAGACTAAATAAGCTGATAGCAATGTTCAAAAGAGAGGGAAAGGGCAAGCAACTTCAGACTCAGTATATTCGTATAAAGATGTATTAGATGTTGAAAATCTATACGTACATCCCTACTCCCCAGCTAAGTACTAAAATAAAAAACAATTGACAATAGTCAGTGCTCAATAAATATTTACCAACTAAATAACTGAAAATGCATCAAAATAGAAATAGTCACTATTCTGTGTTTTGTCTTTCTAGATGCTGATACATTTAGTGAAACATGCTTACTATCATTTTTCTGCTCATTTCATATGAAACAAAGCTTTCTTTATAACTTGCTTCCATTCATGAGATTCTTTTCTGCTCCCTTACTATCATTTAATTCTTTTCCCGTCATTCAAAACGCACCTTCTTCAATATGTTCTTTCTGGCTGCTTCCATCCATTTAGGTCAGCGCTTGATTCTTTTGGTTTATCACAGTGGGCATGCTTCAATTTAGTGATACTCAGGTAGCTGACTGAGAGAACTCTGTCCTTATTCAGCGAATGAGAAATGAATGCTTTCATCATCAGACTTTTTCCACCTATTGAAGTTACACCAATTAAGGAATAAAAGGGCCCCCAACAGGGAGGGATGCCCCAGATAGGGGTACCTCACATAGAAAAGAGGGCCTAGACTTCAACTCTATTCCAGATCTTGCAAGATGGATTGATTAGTCTACTACTAATTGTCAATTTAAAGCAAACAACCAAAAAACTTGTTATTCTATCTACTCAGAAAGCTCCAGTTTGAGAAGTTACCGAGCAAAGGGGGGTGGGGGGAACAAAGAGAGAAAGAGGCACGCTGAGAAATAGACTCTTAACTCCAGAGAACAAACTGATGGTTACCGGAGGGGAGGTTTGTGGGGAGATGGGTTAAATAGGTGTTGGGGATTAAGGAGTGCACTTGTTGTGATGAGCCCCAGATGATGTATGGAACTATTGAACCACTATACTGTATACCTGAAACTAGTATTACACTGTATGTTAACTAACTGGAGTTTAAATAAAAACTTAGATAATAAAAAAAAAGTACTAAATAAAGAAATAAGTAAGAGCAAAAAAAAAAAAGTAGATTGCCACATTCAAGTCACTCTTTGAAAGTTTTACAAAAATTTTCTCTGATTGCTACAACTAAAGATTAACTTAGAGAAAAAAATAATAATTTTCCTAAATGTTTCCACAGGTAGAATAAGCAAGCAATTTAAAACTTATGGGAAGTGGCTGACATTTATGAAATAGTTTATTGTCAACTACATAGCTATAGATAGCTATAAAAATAGGACAGTTGGGAACTCAAAGTAATCAGTGATACATCTCACATTTCCTCTGGATCACACACTTAGAAGACTATATCTAGGCTGGCTTTTGAAAGCACAGAAGCAGAAAGCTTGAAGATTGAAAAGTTCTTGGGAAATATGTTGTGTGGATAATTATACCTCTTAGGTAACAAATCTCACAATCCTTCCCTTCCTCCCCACTTCATCCCAATTCTTGCCCCAAATATTTCACAGTATTTGTCTGACTGTAATCTTGCTCCTTCTGCTTTTTAGCTTTAAATAGAATTTATGAAAGCTTTTAAAGTGAATGTGAAAGATGTTTCCCTCTTTGAGTTTGAATTCATCCAGTTAGTCTTTGAGGGCAGATCATTAAGCCTTCTTGAGTATTCTATCTTCCTGAAATGAATTCCAGGTAGTCCCAAATTAGATGGTCTAGGTCAGTCTGGACAGTTTGGAAGGGTCATCACGTCCTCATATGTCAGAAAGCACAATACCAAGTCTTAAAGCCCTCCTTTTCCATTTACTTACAAAGATAATCAGGGAATAGTCCAACACCTGTGATGTCTCTTACTGTTGCCACCATCTCCAGTCCTTTTCTTGTTCTCCCTGATATCCTACTGTCCCTCTATTTCCAAAAAGAATTACTGTCTCCTTTTTGCCCCACTCCTGATGCCACTTTCCATCTTTTTTCTAGCCACAACTCTCTTAGGTATGTCTTAGTTTCAAAGCCATGATTTGAGCACCTGGAGAAACTTGTACATATAGAGTATGTATTGAATTTAATAAAATAGAAGGAAATGGTTGAGGAACTTAAACATGTCTGCTGCCCTAGTACATAGATTTGGGGTTAGAATTATTTTGAAGATTGTGATAATAGGGGTAAAGAGTTGCAAACAAAAGCATCTAACCTTTTAAAGTTGTGGAAACCAAAATGGTATCTGAACATTGAAGTAAAACAGGAAGTGGACATGAAAAAGATGAAATATTCCAGGCTTCTTGTGGTAAAAATTTTTAAAACCTATAACCTCCCCTAAAAAAGGACAGATTTTTAGGGGTTGATTGTGCACACATCCCTGCCTGGAAGGATTATCAAGGCAAAGAGGATTTCAAAAAATGGCATCTAGTTAATTGTTCTTCTCAGGATTGAGATGAGTGTGTTCACTATTGCAAAAGCTGGTTGAAGTGTCATGGACATGATGTGACTGAGTAGATGTGGTCTGATTCTTGTTTGATGACCTCAGATTATAGTCATTACAGATTTATTCATAGCTATTCTGTCAGGTTTCTGTTGATTAGGGCACAAGATTGACAGATTCATTGACTTTGGAGCAGGAGAACTGGCTAATCTTAAGTAAGGGTGGGAAATATTGTCTAGTTAATGATGGTGGTATCCAAAAACACAAAAAGGAAATAATGTAACAAAGAGGAATACTCACAGTGTCCTTATGAGGTCAGCAAAGGCATGGATTGTGTCTGTCTCTATACATGACCTATTAAGATTAATGTGAATAAAAAGAGAGAGAGAAATAGGGGAATTCAGGCTATAAGGGAATATAGTTTTAAGAAAGGTAACAAGTTTTAATTATGTTTAGAAATGCTTATTCCAAGCAGGTTTGTATAGACCATGAGACGAAGGATATTACCATATCATCACAATACCTTTTTGATTTTAAACAACCTTACTCTAATTGGTAATTTGGCCTATTTTCCATTCCTGTGACACTGTAGTGCGCATATATGTATTCTGTTCCTCGGATACTGAATGCTCTGAAAAGCTAAAATTCAGAAAAAGCTGAGCAAAGAATTCTACCACCCACAACGGGGTCTCTAGGAGGACAAGGTCTTCTTTACACCGATATAATTTATGTGCAACAGCCTCTACCTATGGGCTACCAGGGTAGGACTCTCGGCTGGAAAGATTCCTTTGACAGTGATCTCCTTTTAAGAAAGAATGATTGTGTGGGAAATATCAAAGTGTTGTGGTTTGAAGGTGAACAGTGATCTTTTCTTTGTAAGTGTGCTTCTCTCCAAGGATGGTACAGTGACTAAGGTTAGATTCTACTTAACTATTTCCATGTTCTTCCATTGTTTGTTTATTGGAAGATGGGGGCAGGACCATGAAATTTATTTCCTTCCTCTCTGGTAATAGTTCTCTGCCCAAAAGCTGAAGAATTCCCTGTCTTGAGAGAATGAAGTCCTATTTTGTGTTGTATGTGTATCTACAACTTCTAAAGTCTTTGACCCATAAAAATGAATTTTTATTTTGGGAATGGCCAATTCAGATGTAGTGTTAAAAACATGAACAATTCTCTCAAATAGTCAGGTAGAATATTTTTTCATTTCTAGAAGGAGAGCATTCAAGCAATGTTATAATATTCTATTAATGTCACTCTTTGGACATGGAATTTTTATTTTCTTATCATTAAATAATTCAGGAACAAATTTTGCAAACGTTTTACAAAATATTTTTATCTGCCTAATAAATGAGAAATATGTGATTCAATGAAGATGTCAAATTAACATACAGGCATAGGCCTAGATCACGGCCTATGCACATTGTACCAGTCATGGAAACAGAAGGTTAACTTGGTTTTCTTATTTTAATCACTGTCTTCCATCCCATCTCAAGGGTTTAGCTCCTGAATGAGGAATGCTCACAAATGTCCAGTTTACTCACTTTGACTGAGATGTAGAATTTCTCAGTGAGGACAGTGGGAACACTAGTTTCATTTGGGCAAGGCAGCTCTTTATAAGTGGTTAGCATCCCTGGCTGTCTTAACCTATTCTGGTTGCTGTCACAGAATACCGTAGGCTGGCTTAAACAATGAACATTTATTTCTCACAGTTCTGGAGGCTGGGAGCTCCAGACCAGATGCCAGCGTGGTCGGATTTTTGGTGAGGACTGTGTTCCCGATTTACAGACTGATGCCTTCTTTCCACATCCTCACATGGTGACGTGAGTGAGCTCTGGTTCCTTCATTTTCTTATACAGGCGCTAATCCCTTCATGGGACTCCACCCTCAAGACCTGAGATCTAATTACCTCCCACGGCTTCACCTCCAAATACCATCACACTAAGGACTAGGACTTCAACATTTGAATTCTTGGAGACACAAACATTCATCCACAGTATTAGCTTCAATACACTGAATGCCAGGTAGAGACCCAGATATTGTGACCACAGACAAGAAAGAGTTTCACACAATTTCCAATGCATCTAAGTGGAACCTTCTCCTTATTCTGTTTGTTCTCTCTCTCTCTGTCTCTCTCTTTCAACCTCTCTCCCTTCCTCCTTTCTTCTCTTCTTACAAATTCCTTACAAATTCCAGAGAATCATTACCATCCGAAGATTCAAATGTAAACAACATTTGCAGTGCTAGACACCCTAACAATTCCTATTAACTTTTTGGCCTACTTTAAAGAAAATTTTCAGTACCATTATGGGTTTCAAAATGTTTTTTTGACCTAGGGCAAGAATATATTCCTCATTCCAATGTCCCACTTTATCATTCTACCTTTTGTAAATGTAACTTAAGGCCCCTCTGTGCTATATCCTCTTTATTTTTAGCTCATAAAAGAAGCATGGGATAAATCTCCTGTATTTAACATGCTGTATATTTAATATTAATCTTCCACAATTCCCAAACCTTGGGATTTCTCCAGATTTTTTTGCTTAAAGTTTACAGGGCCTGATTTGCCAATTTTTTTTTTTTTTCAAGGAAATACCGCCCTATTTATTTTCAATCTGTAAAATTTACCTGGAATGTCAGGGCTCTGCCTACTATGTTATAAACAGTTGGTGGATTAAATAAAAAACTACTTACCTATGTACTACACCCTTGAAAATAGTCAAAACTCAGATTTTACTAATAGGACATCCAAGTCGTTTAAAAAATATATAGGGGTGCCGGGGTGGCTCAGTCAGTTGAGTGTCCAACTTGGGCTTAGGTCATAATCTCATGGCTCGTGAGTTCGAACCCCGGTTGGGCTCTGTGCTGACAGCGCAGAGCCTGGAACCTGCTTTGGATTATGTGTCTTCCTCTGTCTCTGCCCCTCCCCTGCTTGCTGTCTCTCTCAAAAGTAAACAAACATTAAAAATTTTTTTAAGGGGCGCCTGGGTGGCTCGGTCAGTTAGGCGGCCGACTTCGGCTCAGGTCATGATCTCGCGGTCCGTGAGTTCGAGCCCTGTGTCGGGCTCTGTGCTGACAGCTCAGAGCCCGGAGCCTGTTTCAGATTCTGTGTCTCCCTCTCTCTCTCTGACCCTCCCCCGTTCATGCTCTGTCTCTCTCTGTCTCAAAAATAAGTAAATGTTAAAAAAATTAAAAAAAAAATTTTTTTTAAATAAAATGTATATGTAAGTTGCATAATTGTATTGGCAATGTCCACCAGGAAAATGAATAGTTTACACACATAACTTGGGATGCAGACAAGGATTGGTCACATTTAACTGTCTTTTGTTTTCTTTATGGGGCAGTTTATACTGAACTGAAAGTATAACAAGACTTTCAGTTCTAAATTTGACCTACATGTTGGAGATAATTGCATTGTCCTTTCTGTGGTCATCGGTTTTCCTCACATTTACTTTTTGTTATTTAAAAGACTGCTTGAATCTTTGGGATCCTTCATGATTTAGAAGAGAAAAACAGGGGCACTGGGGTGGCTCAGTCAGTTAAGTGTCTGACTCCTGATTTTGGCTCAGGTCATGATCTCACAACTCATGAGATCAAGCCTCGTATCAGGCTCTGTGCTGAGAGTGCAGAGCCTGCTAGGGACTCCCCCCCCCCCCCCCCCAAACTTGCTTGTGTGTGTGCGCTCACACACACTCTCAAAATAAATTTTTAAAAAAGAGAGAGAAAAACATACATCATATCATAGCATTTCCCCACCTAACCCTCCACTGTCCCTATCACACTCACCCTTCTATGTGTGACCCTTAAAGTCCTGCCTGGAAAGTCTCCTTGCGGACCTTATGATTCTCTCTCCATGTGCCTTCATTCATGGCACTTAAGTGACCTTTTATTCCTCCAATATGAGAAATTCTAGTCCTTGGAACTTTGAATTCTTGTTTGAAACTAGAATATAAATTCCCTGAGGGTTTGGACCCCATTGTACTATGTCCAATGTCTGGAATATTTCCTGATACATATTGAGTATTCTGTAAAGATTTGTTGGATGATTTGACTGGCCAAAGATTCTTCATTACTTTATTAATTCATTGATACATTCACTCACCACCTAAACAAACTACAAGTATTTATTGAGCATATACATAGTCCCTACTGCTGTGGAGTCATGAAGAGACATGTGGCATGTATGTGCCAGGAGTTTATGTTCTTTAGTTCATCACTTGCTAAATACAGAATACTCAGTATGTTAATTTTCTCTTACTGACTAACTGCCACAAATTTAACAGCTTAAAACAACTCATTATCTCACAGGTCTGTAGGTGTGAAGTCCAGTGGGCTCTACTGGGTTCTCTGCCTAGAGTCTCACAGGGTGGAAACCAAAGTGTTGGTCAGATGGACTCTTATCTGTAGGCTCTAAGAAGAATCTGCTTCCTTGCTCAATTCAGGTTGTTGGCTAAATTCACTCTCATGTGGTTGTATGACTGATGTCCCTGTTTCCTTACTTCTTATCAGCCAGGAACTCTCAAAAGCTGCCTGCATTTCTTGGCACATGCCTCCCTCCATCTTCAAAGCCAACTAGAGAGCTTCAACTCCCTGTTTTTCTTTTCTGTTCCCAGCCAGAGAAATTCTCTGCTTTTCAAGGGCACATGAGATTTGATTAGGCCTACCTGAATAATCTCCCTTTTGTCATTTAATTTAATATAATCATGGAAATGCTACCTCATCATATGCATAGATTCCACCCACATTCACAGGGGAGGGCACTTAATATGGGGGCTAAGTCCATAGAGTGGTCATTCTTAGCATTCTGCCTATTCCACCCAGACCAACCTACTCTTAATAATCACTGTGTGATGCATGAGGTTTTTAACATAATGCATTTAACCTAATCAACTCCAAACATGGTTTCTGTAGGAAAGTAAATTAGGAGCCCAAAGGCTGACCCAGACACAAGGATAAATTCGAATGTCATTGGTTTTCAGGCCTTTCGGAGACTCATTCACTGACAAGTGTTTTGGTTTGTTTGTTTTCTAATGTGTAGCACTTATTCTGTGTTCTCATGCTCTTCCTTTTATTCTTTTCTCCTGTTGTTTTCTCCAGGTTTTTATGTTAGGAAATCAATTCTGCTACTTCAAAGCATTAACCACAACAAGTATTTTCAAAGGTCTTCAAAACTATTTGCTGTATCTTAGAAAACAAGCTCAAACACAGATCAGCCATCAAAAAGAAAGAATGATGGCTGAGGCTGAGGCTGAGACTATGTGGCATCTTGGGACACCAAAATATAAATATACAATATACTCTGATACATTTCTTTTTTCGTGTTACTCTCTTTTATTTCACTTCCCTTAATAATATGTCTTAGAATCTTTCCATTTATATATTAGTTTGCTATTGCTGCATCACAAATTAAGACAAACTTAAGCATAACACAACACCCATATATCACCTCATAGTTCTGGTAGGACAGAAGTTGGGTGTGACATGACTAGATTCTCTCCATTCCAAACTCAAGGTGTCAGCAGAGCTGTGTTTCTTTCTGGAGGCTCTGTGGAAGAATTTGCTTCCAGGCTCATTCGGTTTGTTGCTCATTCAGAATTCCTTGTGGTTGCCTTGACACTTACCTTCTTTGTCTTCAAGTCTGCAGTGGCGATTACATTCTTCTCATGCTTTGAAATCTTAGACTTACTTTTCTGCCTTCCTCTTCTGCTTTTAAAGGCTCATGCAGTTATGTTGGGCCCATCTGGATAATGCAGAATAATCTCTATATTTTAAGGCCAAAGTGATGAGTAGCCCTAACTACATTTACACAGTTCTTTTTGCCATGTTACATAGCATGTTCATAGTCCTGTGGGATTAGAGCATAGGGTCTTCTTAGGGGTCATAATTCTGTCTACTACATTTTAGTGCATATGGATCTTTTTCACTCTTTTCATTGCTACAGGGTAATTTATTTCATACTGTGGTTTCTATAATGTATTTATCCAGGTTCTAGATAGTTACTTAACATTTTTCCAGTTTAAAAAATTATAAATAGTATTATCATGAATATCCTTGCAAGCATATTGACACACAAGTAAAAATATTTCTTTAAGATACATTCTAAGAAGTGGCTTCTATGAGACAAAAAATATATTAATTTGGGGCACCTGGGTGGCTCTGTTGGTTGAGCGTCTGACTTCAGCTCAAGTCATGATCTCACCGTTGTGAGTTCCAGCCCCACATCGGGCTCTGTGCTGACAGCTCAGAGCCTGGAGCCTGCTTCAGATTCTGTGTCTCCCTCTCTCTGACCCCCCACCACTTGAGCTCTGTCTCTCTCTCTCACCCTCTCTCAAAAATTAATTAACATTAAAAAAATAAAAAATAATTTTATACATTTTATAGTTGCTGCTAAATTGCAAGGCTTTACCAATCTGCAATCCTGCCAGTAGTATGAGTCTGCCTCTTTACCAACATATGCATCTAACCAATCCTTGATAACATCAGTCTTTTTTTGGGGGGGAGTAGTAATATATGTGGTAAAAATAATTCATTACTTTGATGTACTTTTTCTAATTATAATACTAAAATGTCATGAATATTTCCTGGGTTTACAGGACATTTTCAATCCTCTGTGAGTGGGTCATCATATTCTTTACCTTTTCCTATTTCTTGCTTTCTTTGCAATGATTTTTGTTTTTTTTTTTTTTCTTTTCTTGGTATCTAGGAGCTCCTTATATATTCAAATTTTAATCTGTATCATACCTATCTTTATATGTAATCTGTATCATATTGATAGATGAAGTAAATGTTTTTTCCTAGTTTTGCTTTGCTTATGCTATCTTGTGCAATTTTCATTTTTTATAGTGATTTGAACTGGGTTTTTTTTACATTTTAATTTAAATTCCATTTAGTTAACATACAGTGTAATGTTAGTTTCAGATGTACAATATAGTGATTCAACATGTCCATAAACATCCAGTGCTCATCACAACAAGTGCACTCCTTAATCCCCATCATCTATTTTACTCATCCCCCCCAACTGACCTCCCCATTGGTAACTGGTCGTTTGTTTGATTAGACAATTCCATACATCTTGCTATGCTCAGTATGATAAATATAGTTACCATCTGTCACCATTCAGTTATCTCAATATTATTGACTATATTTCCTCTGCTCTACTTTCATCCCCATAACTTACTTATTTTATAACTGGAGCTTTGAACCTATTAATCCCCTTCACCCCTCCAACCCCCTCTCCTCTCACAACCACCAGTTTGCTTTCTGTATTTATGATTCTGTTTCTGTTTATTATATATATATATACATACACATATATATTACATCTTCCTTATCCATCCATCTATGGATGGGCACTTAGGTTGCTTCTATATCTTGGTGTGAGTTTAGTGAGCTTATGTGTGCATTTATATTTTTAGTTCTTCTGGTGGATTACTTTTGTAACTTTAAACAATATCCTTCAACTTCTATTTTATGTTTCATTAAACTTAAGCAGTATATATCATCTTTCCACTGAGAAAAAATAAGGAAAGTAACATACATACGTTTGCTTTTATTCATCTCCACCTTCAGATTCTCTCTTGTCATGTCTCTGTTTTACATTGGTAAGGGTTATATCATTTGTATTTACATATCTTATGTATTTCTTTGGGTTCAACATTTAAATGGTCTTGATGCTCATCACTAGCCCTTTATCGCATTTTTTTCTCTTATTACGTGGCTGAATGTATTCATTCAAGTAGTTGAGTTTTTGTCTCTCTTTGTGTCTTCTTGTTTTTTCTGTTTGCAGAAGGACGTAGCAGCAATATATCCCCTGAGTTCTTTCATGACTTTTATGTCCACTTTATACTTGGAGGACATATTGTAATATTTGCAGGACACCTGGCTCTCACCTCAGCAATCTATATGCATTCCTCTGTGGTCTCCTTGCACTGAAAGCTGCCTTGCAAAAATCTGACACCACCTTGATATTTCCCTTTGTAGAGATGGTCTGCTTTCTTCTGCCTACAGGTCTAAGAATCCTTTCTTCATCCTTGAAGGTCAATAACTTAAGCAGTTGTGTGTCAGTTTCCTCAGCTCTTTTCCTGTGAGGAAAGCAGCACTAGCATTTCCCCCCATCTTACAGTTGTGCACCAAACCACAGCTCAGAACAGCTGTACAAACAGTGGAACCAAAGTTGTTACAACTCCCAGCCTAGTCGAGGCTTGACCACATTGCCTGGCATCTGTACAAGTCTTCTTTATTGGCCTTTGGGATTCTGGGTATTTTAAGTTTCAATGTGTACAAAAAGTCTAATTTAAGCAATCTTGTGGGCTTTTGATAATTTCCTATACTTATCTCTTTAAGTCAAAGCAGATGGAACATTTGAGCTATTTTGGTTTCTGTAACTCTCTGGCCCATTTCTTATGGAACTTCTGAACCCTTATCTAAGGTTCTTCCTCCCCCTTCATTCACCTATAAGAAATTCTGAAGCTAAATACATGTCTTTGTTTTCATTTTTCTTTTTCTGAGAGACAGAAGTTCAGAATTTCAGCAAATCTACTTCCTTCCCTGTGCTCCGTGCATTTTCTACTACTGCTGTATAGTGGTAGCTACCCTGTATTCTGCTTTGTTGTACATGGGCCTGTCTCCTGAAAGAGGCAGATTATCTCTAAGCTAGGAATAATGATTTATTCTCCTGTATCTGTCATCCTTTTCCTCTGCCTTCTCCCCTCCTTACAAGCATACAAACAACACCTTATACCCCAGTGTACTCATAGCACATAACAAACACAATACATATTCACTGACTTGAATCCAATTGTTTACAAAAAAACTTGTTTAGGATCCCAGCATTTTGAGTGCTAGGAATATTTTAGAACTAGCCATGATTTCTAAAAGACAGTGGCACTTCAAATACATTTAATAATTCAATAAACTTAAGTCACATTACTTTCAAAAATCACACCACTTTAAAAAATGATCGTGTTAATCCAGTTTTGCAGGAGAGCACTTTTCGTGGAATATTATGTATTTTAAAATCTAAATGTACATCGCATATTTCCCTATATTTTGGAACAGATATCTAATTTCATAGAGCTTGACATGCTGATAGATACAGGGAGAAATAATGTTGAAAAACACAATTTCTCACACATACACTTTGCATTCTAGTCTTGGCTTCTACTCCTCACACTTTAACCTGGAAGCACTTACATTTTTTCATGAATAATATATTGAACATGTCATAGGTTCTGACAATCTGTGTAATCTATCCTTTGAAATACTCCTTTGAATGTTTGAATTCATTCAAAACTACAGTATCCAACTTTTAAATTATCTTCCTGCTTTTTTTTGCCTGTGAAGTTATTGCTATAGAGACTTAGCCACGCTCAGGGTTTAATGGCTCTGGATCCTGCAGAATTCCAGAAATGCCACCTTATTTTAAGTTGAATATCATTGAGAAAGAGCCCTATTACACACTGATTCACAATGTTCATACTTTCTGTTTATGCATATAGTAGGCCATTTGGTAGAGGCTAAATGATTATGCTATCTTTTGCTAGAAAGCAGAAAGAAGAATCTTGAGAGGAAGATTCTTCCTCTCAAGTCACATGTGTGACTACCTTAATAGTAGTAACACCAGCCATCACTACCATGTGTTACTGACTGTGGACCAAGCTTTAGGGTGTCTGGGTGGCTTAGCTGGTGAAGCGTCCAACTTTGGCTCAGGTCATGATCTCACAGTCTGTGTGTGAGTTCAAGCCCCACGTCAGGCTCTGTGTTGACAGCTCAGAGCCTGGAGTCTGCTTTGGATTCTTTGTCTCCCTCTCTCTCTGCCCCTCCCCGCTCTGCTCTGTCTCTGTCTCTCTCATGCTCTGTCTCATGCTCTGTCTCTGTCTCTCTCTCTCTGTCTGTCAAAAATCAATAAGCATTTTTTTTTAAAAAAAAGTACTTACTGTAGACCAGCTTTAGCTAAAAACTTCATGTACATCAGTTTACTTAATCTTCATACCTATAAGGCTAATTATATTAATTTCACAGATAAAGAAATTGAGACTCAGAAAGATTAGGTAACTTTCCCAAGGTCATATAACTGGCTCATGGCGGAGTCAGGACTGGAACACAAAATCAAAGATGACTTCAGAGTTTATTATCTTAGGTCCTCTGCTGTCTGCCTTCCCCTACTGTACCATGCTATAAATTATGTTGGACCCAAAGCCAGAGACACTGATGACCAGAGACCTAAGCACGGCAAGAAGTCAAGGGCTAGCAGTGAAACGAGGCAAGCAAGATACATCCACTTTAAAGATCACATAGCAGGAAAAAACTCGCATTTTTTAAAAAAAGACACAGGTGCTTTGCAGCAGGTGTACCTCTTAGGTTTGCTTCTGCTTTTTTACTCTTGGATTCAGTTCTTGAAAGCTACTTGTTTGACATAATGAGAATACTTTACATGCTATAATTAAAAAATTAAATCTGTCTCAAATAAATTAAGAATATGTGCAAATGCATATTCCATTCTTTTTAGGACAAATGTAGGTGGGAATAAGAATAGCTCCACAGATGTAACTCTTCCAGGTGCAGGCAGCTCTATAACTTAATCAATACCCAGAATGACGGTAACATCAAAAGTGAAACATCCCCAGTGTGAGTCAGTGGTAAGAAACTGGATAGAAGACTACGTACTCAATTCTTTGTAGCTACATTCAACTTCCATTTAATTATTGTATTTCTTTACAAGTAGTTGCCCTTTTTTGCCAGTTTTTGGGGGGCACAAATGTAGTGCAGTACTCCTGGGCTGATTATTCAGGCTGCTCTTAACTGGCATACTCAGCTCCAGAGCCTACTGATGACTACAGGCTGATGCTTAAATAGCAGCTCCCGATGCTTTCAAATATCGTAAAGAGCTTTGGGGGTAGGATATACTGTCTCCATTTACCATAAGCCACTGCTCCCCAGCCTAGTGAGTAAGACCACAGACTCCAGGCCAGACTATTTAAATTCAAATTCCAGAACTGCTACTAATTGTATGAGCTTCAGCATGTTATTTAACTTGGCTGTTCTTAATGTGTAAAATGGAGATAATGGAATTATACATAAAAATATTATATATAGGATTAATATGATACACCTAGGATATAATAGGATTGGTATATGTGGTAAATTACTTGGAACAGTGCCTGTCACATAGGAAGTGCTATAGAAAAGTTGTTAAATAAAAATATTTAAGTTCAAATGGGAGTTCCGAGCACTTCACTCTCGTATTATTCAACCCTCCTTTAGAAGTATTTGAGTTTGAGATTCCTAAATAATCTCTTAAAGTCTGAACTGGCTCTAGGATTCTTAGAGTAATCCTTCAGAGAGGGCTTTAAAAGAATTTGCGTGTAAAACACCTTGCTTATCTAAATTTATTATAATCCGAAACATTGTTTAATAAGACTTAATATCCTGGAAAGGCACTTGATGTTTTTTTTAAAGTATATATGAGTTGAGGCCACTTAAGGCTTAGAAGGAACTTCAACATATTGAAACCCTCAAGAGTTTGATAAAATTGTATTTTCTATTCTTTAAATAAAATACCACAGAACACAATAGATCATTTGATCATTTTATAAAGATCAAGAGATTTTATAATTGTCATAAAGCATAGAGAATCTCTGAACAATCACCATATACAGGCAACGTTGATTTACTTTATAATTTTCTGAAGCATCACTGAAACGTTTTAATTACTAAATGGACTGTTGATACTAGTACTTAAAAATTAGTAACCTTCCATATAATTCCTCATATCAACTCTTTAAGAAGTTTGCTTTAATGATATACTTATATAATAATTATACCTTTCATGTATTTAGCATTTTTTTCCTATTTTGGTAAATGTTCATTTTTTTAATCAATAAATCTTAAGAGATTTATAAATAATAAATTAAACATTGCATAAGTAGACTATAATAAATAAGCACATCATATTTACTTGGAAGGAAATATGGCCTTTAATGGTTAAAACATTGATTCAACTATTTTGTAGATTTAAGAATTTTTGAGACGATTATCTCCAAGCCAAGCACTATTGCCTCTCTTAAACATAATATGATTTTTATCTTTTATATCTCTACAACTTTGGCTGAACTCACATCTGGCACTTCTCTCAAGCACTCCTATGGGCTCACAAAAGGGGAAGAAATTCTTTCTAACCAAGGAGCAAGCTGAAACTATTTTTTCTTTACTATAGTATGAAACCTCAGAAACTTATAAATGAGTACCGTAGAAATTTTGATCAACATTAAACTAAGTGCAGAGTTTCTTGCCGTTGTCATTCTTTCTTTCCCTAGCAGCTTTAACTGCATTAACTGGTAGCAGTTATGAGTGGCAGTAATAGGTTCAAAATGGTCTCCAATACTGAGGATAATTCCAATTTTAGGTATCGGATAGAATATTATTTAGAAAACATTTCAAATATCTGGAATAATGTTGACATTGTCTGCTTCTGGTCAAGATGGAATAAAAGGGACTAATTTACACTCTTTCTGAAACACAAACCAAAAACTCTGCATCATGGTTTCCAGACATTGAATATCTGGCAGCCCAGGACAGTGATCCTTGAAAAAGGGAGCACAAGTAATATGAGTCCCACAATTACCTGAAGAGAGTTTCCAGGCTGCCATATAGGGAGGGAGAAACCAAGAGCCACCCCGAAATCTCCCTGGGTTGAGGAGACAGAATAGAGTCTGAGAGGTCAAGGAGACCAGAGTTCACAGAGCAGAGTGCCCTAGAGGAGAAAGCTGCTCTGAGAGGAATCTCTGGAAAGCTGCAGATACTACTCCCCCCAGGTCTTCTGCAGAGTACTGATCCACACGTGCATGTGAGAAGGCCAGGGAAAGAACCACAGAGCAGAGGGAACAATGCTTGCAGCACACTTAGGGTTGAGAAGAGTCTGTGTTTCCAATAGAGAAGACGAATTTAACAAAGTTTAAAAGCAAGTCTCAAAAGGATCACACTGTTTACAAGTAGTGTAACTTAACTGCACCCAGTTAAGAATCATAATGTCTGCGGGGCGCCTGGGTGGCGCAGTCGGTTAAGCGTCCGACTTCAGCCAGGTCACGATCTCGCGGTCCGTGAGTTCGAGCCCCGCGTCAGGCTCTGGGCTGATGGCTCAGAGCCTGAAGCCTGTTTCCGATTCTGTGTCTCCCTCTCTCTGCCCCTCCCCCGTTCGTGCTCTGTCTCTCTCTGTCCCAAAAATAAATAAACAGTGAAAAAAAATTAAAAAAAAAAAAAAAGAATCATAATGTCTATCACCCAGTCAAAATTATGAGAAATGCATGCAAAAAGCACATCCATAGTGAGACTGGCTGAAAGCAGGTGGAAAAAATGAATCAAGAGGAATATCCTTAGAAATGACACAAGTGAAAGAAATAGTATATAGAGACATTGAAACAGTTGCTGTAACTGTGTTCCATGTATTCAAGAGGGTAGAGGAAAGACTGAGGATGTAAAATACATGTTCAAAAAAAAGACCAAAATCAAACATCGGGAGGTGAAAACTGTGACAAAATGTTTACTGGATGGAATGAACAGCAGATTAGACATTTCAGAATTAAAAGTGAACTTTAAGACATAGCATTATCCAAGGTGTAACACAAAGAAAAAATGACATCAGTAAGCTTTGGAACAACTTCAAATATATGTTTGAATATATATATATATATATATATATATATATATATATATATAACTGGGATCATTGAAGAATGATGGGGGATTGAATATTTAAAGAAATAATATGCAAATTATTCCAAACTTAATGAAACTTATAAAGCCACACATCCAAGAATCTTAAGAAATTTCAAGCACAAGGAGCATGAAGAATGTGATACCAAGGCACAGCATATTCAGTATTCTTAGAACTAAAATAAGATACCATAAAAAGCATCCAGAGAAAAGACACATTATATCAGAAGAAGAAAGAAAAGGATGACATTAAATTTTCATCAGAAATAATGCAACTAAGTGGCGCCTGGCTGACTCAGTCGGTTAAGTGTCCACCCCTTGGTTTCCGCTCAGGTCATGATCTCACAGTGTGTAGGATTAAACCCTACATCAGACTCCTTGCTGACAGCACAGAGTCTGCTTGGGATTCTTTCTCTCCCTCTCTCTCTGCCCCCTGCCTTCCTTACCGGCATGTACATATGTGCTCTCTCACTCTCTCTCTCTTTCAAAATAAATAAACTTAAAAAAAGAGAAAGAATGCAAATAAGAGGCATCAAAGCATTATTTTAAAAAAGCAGCCTGGTGTTCTAAACTTGGTGAAAATAACTTTCAAAAGTGAAGGCAAAATAAGGCCTTTATTCGTCATACACAACCTAATAGAATTCATCACTAGCATACATACAATACCAGAGTAGATTTGGTTATGCACTGTAAAATGGAGCTTACCAATCTATCCTTTATTGACTTTCCAGCACGCTCTCCAAGGACAGCTATATTGTTTAATATTGTCTTAAACAAAGAGCAGGATGAGTTGAGTTCACCAAGTTTCTTGAACACAGAGCCACACAAGGTTATGAATTGGGATGGACATAGGACATTCTAATCCAGAGGGATTAGGAGAGATTTCCTATCACAGCCCTGATAGTTTTACCATTTCATTTGTTTAACAAAAATAAGTGCCAGTATGTGCTAGATCTTAGAATGAGTTCTAGCTGTTCCCTGGGGTTTTGTGTCTGTTCGTTGAGGCCTGTCATAGAGCCTCGTTCAGCCCATAATTCTGATCATTCATTCATTCATTCACTCTTTTATTCATTTTTTCACAGACATTTATCGAAAACAAACCAGACCTTTTGCCTAGAGTCTGTGGGTACAAAGGTGAATAAAATAACCCCTTCTCTCAAGGAATTTATCTATTACTTTGATAGACAAGTACACAATTATGTCAGAGTATTACAGGGATATGAAGAAAAAATGCTACTGGGAGAGGCAGAGAAAGTGATATTTGCTTTGCTGGGGAGAAATCACACAGAGGAAATGATGTATAATCTGGGTTATGAAGTAGTGTTCCAGGTACTATTGCCACGTTAACAAATTATCCCCAAACATACCAGCTTAAAACAACCACTTTATTGTACTCACATATTCTCTGTGTCAAGACTTTAGACAAGACATGGTGGGAATGACAGTTATCTCTGCTCCATAGTGTCTGGAGTTTGGGCTGGTAGACTCAAAGGTTTAGTGGTTTGATGTCTGGAAACAGGAATCAGTTACAGGTGTCTTCACTCACATGTCTGGCAGTTGAAATGTCTGCCACACAGGACCTCAGCAGGGACTATCAACTGGAAAAGCTATACATGGCTTCTGTGTGTTGCCCAATGTTCTTAAAGCAATGCGGCCATAGGATTGTAAGACTTTTTGTGTGGCAGCTTAGGGATCTAAAAATAAGGATTTAGCGCACAAGGTAGAAACTGCATTGATTTTTATGATCTAACCTCAGAAGATACACACCTTCACTTCCACTGCATTCTGTTGGTTTCCAACAAGTCACAGACCAGATTCAAGGAGAATTAGACTCCACCTCTAGATGGGAGGTGGCAACATTCTGGAAGAGCATTTGGATGTGTAATATTGTTGCAAGAATCTTTAGAAAATACAGTTTGGCACATGAAAGCTTATTATTACCTAGGAACCAAGTGGGAATATGTATGGCATGATTTAGGAATAGTAAGTAAGGCTGTGGGTGTAGTCAGTGCATGGTAAGAATGTCCCAGAATAATGCACAGTGAGAAATTGGGAGCAAATTTTGAAGGGCCTTTTTCTCATGCTGAAAATACTAGATTTTAACTTATAGGCAACGAGGAGCCCTTAAGGGTGTGTTGTTTTTGTTTTTAAACTAGAGGATTGAAATGAGTTAACGTGTGTTTCAGAAAGACGATCTAGGTATAGGGATGTGGGCGGGGGTGGTTAGGAGACAGATGTTCATAGTGCAGGTAGAGAATATGAAGGCTTACGTACTCAGTGGTGACAGGGTAAATGGAAAGAGTAGATGTGGGATGTATTTTGGAGGTGGAATTATGACTGACCAAGACTACCGAGAGAAAAGAGGACTGAAATAAATGGGAATGCCTAAGAAGCGCCAGCACTTGGCTGCTTTGCTGCAGGTGCATTCCTCCAGCCCTGGGATGCTCTACAGATCAAGCTTACATGGATCTCACAGCTGGCCAGTCCTAATCATGCCTGTTGATCCGGTCATGGGAGATGGTAGTCACCTACTGCTTTTCCCATACATTCTGTTGACAATGCTGAAGGCGTCACAGGCTAGAGGTCAAGCGTAAAGACAAGGGTAGCAGCAGGTCTCCAGAGCAGATATGACACAAAGGTAGAGTATTCACTCTGAAGTTCTTACTTAAATTTTTATGTGTTGATTCTGAATTTTCTGAGCAGTGGAGAAGAGCAAATTCATGCCATTTAATTTTTCTTTGCAAAGGAGAGCTGTGATCAGAATACCGTTTTCTTTTTTTAATGACTGGCTCTTCTTTGTCCTGTTAGATTTTTAAAGAGATTCAAACTTCCTCCTACCAACTCCTGAGACATTATCAATTAGCCACACACAGCCCATTGAACACAGCATAGCTGTAATTAAACTAAATTACTATGCAGTAGCTTTCATTACACAATGACACAGTTTTTGTTAGGACCATAGAGAGAGTTTAATTACATGTCTAGACACCCCCTGAATTCAGAGCGGCAGTATTGTCTTTTTCTGTTTAAAAGAGAGTTTCGGCTTTTGGTGATTGCATTTTTTGAAAGACCAAATGGTAAGATATATTAGGGGTTCTTTATTTTTTTTAATTCCACATTCTACTTTCATGCATATGTGATTTAGGAGCCATTTATACATCTGTGGATATATTTTCCAAGAAAAATGCATAGATTTTTCACTCTTTGAAAATCTTTGATATTTGATATACATTTTACTTAATCCAAAAGCTTTCTTTCTCTAATATACCTGCAAATATCCACTTGACTTATTAACATATAAAGCATGTAATCTGAAGTACAGTCATCTATTATAATATTTCCAGCTTCCTCTTCCTTGTGAGGAATTTCAACACTTTGCCTGAGCATAGAGTGCTTTCTACCTTTATCCTCAGTCCTGCTCATTCAAGCCTCTCTGTAGACTCTATTCTCTCTGCTGGACCAGAGCACACAGGTTCAGGAGCTCCTGTGTTTCTTTTGTTCCCCAACCTGATCTCTTCTTTCTCGTTACAGAAATGTGTTTGCTGCCTCTTTCTCTGTAACTCCAGATGATTTTTGGACCTTTCCCCCGGTTACGTACCATCTCCTGAATACAGCTTCCATTTAATTGGCCAAGCCTTTCCATAGCCTCCATTCCTTAATTCTCATCTCTCCTGAAATCTGGCTGTAGGCATTGGAAATAAGAGGATGAAATTATCACATGCTTACCCTTTCTAAGCATTCTCAACAGCCCCTTGGAAAGTTGTCCCACAGCATGCACTTGCTCCAGTCTTATATTCAAAAACCTTTTATTTATTGATTTATTTGTTGATTACATGTACATTGTTTCAGATTTCATTTTTGTACTCTTTTAGCATGAGACTTGTCTGTTTAAATCAGGACACATCACTTTTTCCATTAATTTTTTGCATGCATAATTTAAAATGATAATCTTTCATTTAATAATTGCTCTTGAAAACAATGATAAGTGTTTCATTGAAGAGTGAATGTTTTGGATTTGGGGTTGAATCTAAGGAGAATAGTATAGATAAAATTATACTTGCCACCAGTACTATCTAGACCGTTCTTGTAAATGTGTACTTAGTAGACTTCGTAACATGCACATATATAAATAGACAGGAAAATGAATTTCCAGCCTGTTGAAAGTATCCCTGTTCCCTCACTCTGATTTTGCACATGAGGAGACTCATACCAAAATCAGAAACAAGAGCTGGAGTATGACGGTTTTTCATGACCTCTTTGCCTATCAAGTGTTCTAATCTTGACACCTCAGGTTTCCCTACCCAGTGGCATTCCTAATTATCCTCTCTGTCAGCATCCTGCCCCTTTTCTCCATGACATTGCTACTCCAAAATTCCCATCTTTGTTTTATCCAGACACTCCTAAGCCACACCCCAAATCTAAAGCAGAGATGCTCCCATGGGACACTTACCACAGGGACAGCACAGGCTCAGTGCTCTTCAAGGGCACCACTGCAGGGCCCAGCAGGACACCTTCATTTACAAACAGACGACTTTGGCTTGCCCACTGTTCATTAACGTGTCATTACAGCTGGCCAAATCACTATTCACTTCCATTTTCTCACACTGACAAGTCCAGTTTTTGAATGTTTTAGACATGAAGGAAACTGAAGAGAAAACTAACAGATGAATTTTCAGCTGTCTTTGCCCAAGCTCCCCTGAGTAGGCATATGTTGTGTTGGATATTCAGATCAACTTCAAAGGATGTAAAGAAATTAATTCAGCCATAACTATCAATGCTACCTTAGAAGAACAAAAACTATATAAGTATTCAAGATGTCATTATGAGGTTGACACCCTTTTGCCTGATCTTACAATTAAAATGTTCTTATTGGGTTTTGGCTTTTCCCAGAGTGATGCTGTAAATCTCATAGCACCTTTGAGGTGGCTAAGTATTATTATCCAATCAGTGTAGATGGCACAGATGCTATGCCTTATTTCAGTTAAATGTATCAAAGTGATGTTGCTATGGAAATGTAGTGCCACAGTGTAGGCACAAAATTTTAACTTCTATCAAAGATTAATAATGGCAAATGAGTATCCTTTGCAGATTATGACCATTCTTTGAGTATCTATAAGTTAATGACTCAAAAGTAGAACAACATACATGTCTATAGGAAAATTGAGTTTATCAATCATTCAAAAATATTTCTTGAGTACATATTTAGTGCCTGGCACTGTGCAAGAAACTAGATATCTGAGGAACCAGATCCAAATTTCCTTGTCTTCCTGGGTTTTCAGTCTAGTGAGGGAGGCATCCTAATCATAAAGCTTGCAAAGAAATAGGCATGTTGTAAAGAAAAGTAGGAGGCATCCATGAAGGCACATAAGTGTGGGCACATATGTTAGTTTGGAAATATAGATACGGCCTCCCTGAAGAATTGACATTATAGTTGAGGCCTGAGGATGTGGGGGGCTGGCCAGGTAGAAACATGTAAAAAAGCATTCCAGAAAGTGGGGGCAGTCAGAAAGGGATGCTGAGATGGGGGTAGGGGAGGGAATGGGGCTTGAGAGAAATTGAAAGAAAGTCAGTATGGGAAGAACAGAGCAAGAAAGGGGGAAATAGCAGGATATGAGGCTGGAGGGGAAGGCTGGAGCCAGGTGACCAAGGCCTTGAAGCTAGGATACAGTAATGGGAAACCATTGAAGAGCTTCCCAAGGAGAAGAAGTGGCCTGATTACCTATGTTGCTGTGTGGAGAATAGATTGAAGGTAGGGCCTGTTGGAAATCAAAGAGGGTTAAGGGAATACTGTGGTGGTCTAGCTAAGCTCATGGCAATGCCATGGAGAAAGGCAAAGTGATTCTGGAGACATTTTGGAATTAGAATTCACAGCACTCTACTATGACTTGGATGGAGGCTACTGGGGGAGAAGAGAGAAACAGTTTCTGACTTGAACACTTGAGTTGATTGAGACATCACATTTTGAGGTGGGAAGAACGGAAAGAACAGGGCTGGAAGACGCTCAACAGTTCAGTTTTGGACGTATTGAACGTAAGGTGTCTCTGAAACAGCCAGCTGGAAATGAGACCTGGGCAGGTGGATATATGGGCCTGGAGCTTAAGAAAACAACAGTTTGAATTAGAACATCTTTTTTAGATAGTATCATGGAATAGTCTTTGCAGTCTTAAACTACTAGCAATATTAATGGCATCATGTGTTTAGTTCATGTGAGACCAGACATAGTTACCATCTCAATGTACATATTCATATTCGGAGAACATCATTCATAGTAGATGCATGGTATTCAGGACAAGCCAACATGAAATGCCTGCCAATTATATAAAATTTATGTTTTTAAAAATTTATTACCCAAGTAATATATAATGTTTATAGTTAACTTCCATAAAATAAAAAACTAAAATTGGGGCACCTGGGTGGCTCGGTTGGTTAAGCATCCAACTATTGATTTAGGCTCAGGTCATGATCTCATGGTTCGTGAGTTCAAGCCCCACATCAGGCTCCACACTGACAGTGAGGAACCTGCTTAGGATTCTCTCTCTCTCTCTCTCTCTCTCTCTTTCTTCCCCTCCACACTTGTGGTCTCTTTCTATCTCAAAATAAATAAACTTAAAAAAAAACTTAAAAAGGGGCATCTGGGTGGCTCAGTCAGTTGAGTGTCCAACTTCAGCTCAGGTCATGATCTCACAGTTCATGAGTTTGAGCCCCACATCAGATTCTGCACTCAGAACCTGGAGCCTGCTTTGGATTCCATGTCTCTCTCACTCTCTCTCTCTCTCTCTCTCTCTCTCTCTCTGCTTCTCCCCTACTTGCACTCTTTCTCTCTCTCTCTCCCTCAAACATTAAAACAATTTTTTAAAATTTAAAAAAAAAGAAAAAACTAAAATTAATTATAACCCTACCCACAATTTTTTTACACACATGTGCACTTTTGGGGAGGCTATAAAAAGTAGCTGGAGGGAAAGGAATAGACAGACAAGCTCAGGAAGATTTTATAGCAGAAGAGAAGGCTACAAGCACAGTAGTAGATATCTAATTTAAGAAGCAGAGTCAGAAACAAAATTCGTTTATTTATTCATAAACTTATACTTCCCAAATGTTTATTGAGCATCTGCCGGGCGCCAAGTGCTGTTTTAAATTCCAAAGCAGGAATCACAGACTGCAGGGTGTTTTGTTTGTACCCTGCACAGGCTTTTAAAATTTTCAACTTAAGTGCCAACATTTAAAATTTGTAATATTTTACATTAAAAAATCTGAATTTCTATCTTTAAAATCAGAAGAGCGAGGGACACCGGGGTGGCCCAGTCGGTTAAGCATCCAACTTCAGCTCAGGTCATGATCTCACAGTCCATGAGTTTGAGCCCCGTGTCAAGCTCTGTGCTGACAGCTCGGAGCCTAGAGCTGCTTCAGATTCTGTGTGTCCCTCTCTCTCTGCCCCTCCCCCAATTCTTCTCTGTCTCTTTCTCAAAAATAAATAATAAAACATTTTTTAAAAATCAAAAGAGCTAGCAACATGGGGCCTGCATTCCTGCCTTGGCTGAATCTGAGTCGCCTTCTCCTTGTAAGGAGTCATGCTCTCCAGGGGCAGATGCAGTCCCTAGGACTTCCCAGTGCCTTCCTTTTATTTTACACTCTGCCAACTTCCTTCATTCTTTTAGGGTGTCTTCCTGACCCCTGGAGAGTTTTTGGTCCCTGTTCAAGAGATGCAAAATCAAATGCAACGTTGTTGCTACCCTGTATGACCAAAGCGATGGAAAGATGCTGAAGATTTTAAGCAGGGGAATGACGTGACCAAAACTGCACTTTTTTTTTTTAATTTTTTTTTCAACGTTTATTTATTTTTGGGACAGAGAGAGACAGAGCATGAACGGGGGAGGGGCAGAGAGAGAGGGAGACACAGAATCGGAAACAGGCTCCAGGCTCTGAGCCATCAGCCCAGAGCCCGACGCGGGGCTCGAACTCACGGAACGCGAGATCGTGACCTGGCTGAAGTCGGACGCTCAACCGACTGCGCCACCCAGGCGCCCAAAACTGCACTTTTTAAAAATGATTGTCATGGCAGTGTGGAGCATGGGCTGCATGGGAACAACCCTGGAAGTTGGGGAGCTGGTAATTAAGCTAGTCACCAGAGTAATCAAGAGGGAAGCCATGTTTGTGGCCTGGCTGAAGGCAAGAGCGGATAAGTAGGAACAAGAGGCCAATACATGAGGCAGTAAGGAGCGAGAGCTACTTACTGTCATGGGTCATGGAGGTCATGGACTGGATGTGTCGGTAAAGGAGATGGAGAAGTTAGGTAAACCCAGGTTTCTGGCTTGATCAAAAGGATGCTGTCATTCGTTGGGTTTGGAAATACAGGTACAGCAGGAGTAAATTTAGGGTAAATACTAAATTGATTTTGGACGTATTGACCTTGAAACATGTGTGAGACATTCAAATGGAATGGGAAGTAGAAAGTTCTCTCAAATCAGAGCCACAGAGAAGTTGGGGAAGGCAATAGAGATTTGGGGCACATTGGATAAGTGATACCTTTATTTGTGGCTTTAGATGAGCTGAACTCTGGAAACCAAAGGAAAAGCAGAAGGGTGCTGAGCAAGTCTTGAGACAGAGGGCCTGGGGAGGAGACTGAGGGGGGAGCAGAGGTGAGGAGCACCATGCGGCCAGTGTGGCAAGAGCCCCAGGCAATGAGAGTCCAAGTGAGAGACAAGTCCGTGTGCTCAGAGGCCAAACAGGTCAGATAAAGAGTCAGAAAGTGTGTGTTAGGTTTGATGAGGTCAGAAATGAAACAATAGTGTGTTGAAAGAAAATGAGAGGGAAGAAAATGGAAATGGGGAGTGGAGACTGAGGAGAGTAGGGTATAGCTGAGTGCAGCTAGAGCAGGAGGGGAATGTGTGTATTTGAGAGACCATGGAGGTGATGGTTGATTTCTTTTTCCTGTTTCCTTTTGATGGTGATACTGTTCATTCTGGAGGTATGTGTATGATGAAAGCAAAAAAAGAGGGAATAGCAGACGTGGGAGAAAAGGCATTAGTGATGGGGCAGTGCCTCTGAGTAGGGAGAGGGGTGTGGATGAGGACTCTGAGCGGCACCCAGGGGCACCCAAGGACGGCTCCTGAAGAAGAGCCCCGAGAAGGAGAATGGAGCATAAGGGAAACAACAGGCTGTGAAATGCTCCTCTTTATCAGTGACAAATACTATTTATCGTAGTAATTCTTTGTGTTACAATGGAGAACAGATATAGTAAGAATACTTCAAATCCTAATTGGCATATACTTTGTTTCACTTCTGACTTCTAAATGCTCTTAGAAACTGTGAACACAGATACAGCAACTTAAGTCTGTATTTCCCTTAGACCTATTTCAAGGGTGAAGAAGACTAATATATATTACATTCTATTACTCTGTGATTTATCATTGCATCTTCTTGGAAACAGGAGCTGTGGCAAATTAAGTGAAAAAGGCATACAAAATAAAGCTATTAAAGTGGAAAGGGGAATTTTAAAAAAGAGAGAGGGAGAAGTAAATATTCTAAACCAGGGTAGTAATTGTAACTGAAACCTCTTGTACATTGAGTTTGGGGCCACCAAAACAGAAGAAGAAAATGTGATGAAATAAAAAGCAAATATTTTCCCATTAAAGTATTCTTTGATACTTCAGGAAAGAGCAAGTTTTCCAAATCTCAAAGGATTTCGGATGTAATTTATTGTACAAGAGACATGGAACAACAGTGGTAGGGTGCTCCTAACAGCTACCATTTATAGAACAGAATGTCCACTCCATGCTACGTGTCTCCATGCCTAACCTCTGATTCTCAGTGCAACCTTCAAAGTGGGTGCTACAGAGAGGGAAACCGGGAGGTGAAGGGTAGACAGATTGTTCCAGGTCACACAGCTAATAAATAGCATGCTTGGGGGTATATGGCCCCAAAGTGCCTCTCATGGTGTTATTCTTCAATAATTATTTCAAAAACAATGCCACAAAAACCTTCTTATGCTTGTTTCTTTTATCAACCCTTCCTCAAAACTGAGGGTATAATACTGAAACAGAACTTAGCAAAGGTATGCCCTTGGTACCAGTGCATTAAATGCATCATTGCCTAATCCTTAAAAACGTACCTGTTGCCTATCTTAATTACTCTGCGTATAAAATATTTGTCATTTTATGCTTTTTTTCTAAAAAGATAATATACTTTTTAAAAATTGAGCCGGTAAATTAATTGTGCTTCTCTGTCTCTTCCTTTCCCTCCTCCTTTTCCTTCTTTTTATTCCTTAAAGTTTTAAGTAAATTCATATATACCTAGTTATCTGCTCTTCCAGTTTCTTTATTAAAATAGGTTACAATTAGTCATGATTCAGTAGTTAAATGCTACAGTTGTTGTCAGATTTATTATTTCCTGTCCATTAAAATGTTAGGTTATAGAGGTCTTCTTCCAAAGCAGTGTTTAGTTTTCAAGGTTTCCTTGTTTGTGTTTGGTTTACTTTAATTATGATTACTTTGAATACTTGGTTTGTTCTGGAATATCCAGTTATCTCAAGTTTCTCAATTTCTCTAATCCTTTTGTCTGTATTGAATCCCCATGATTTAAATGATCAGTAGCTAAGATCAGCAGCATCTTGATAAGGTCTCTTTCTCCATAATTAGATATTTTTTAATCAGTTCTGTATCATTAATATGATATCATAAAATGTCTTTGTACAATTCCCCATGAGTACACAATTTTGAGGGGCATTTTTCCCCTTAATTTCTTTTTCACTTCTCCGTGTGCAGTGATCTTGATGTGGCAAGATAAGATTAGTGCTTGGTGAGATTAGAAGTGTGTATTTCATTTAAAACCCCGTTTGAAAATAAAGGGCAGCGTGCCTATTATTCAGCCCTTAAACTGCTCTTTTTATATCCTCAGATGCTCTGAGACAGAAATTTTCAAAGTACAGTCTGAGGATTCCTGGAGGGTCCCTGAGTTCCCTTTCAGAGGGTCTGTGAGGTCAGAAGTATGTTGTCATAATATGAAGACATTTTTCTTCACTTATGAAAGTACAGTGGAATATTCCAGAGTCTGAATGATGTGTGATTTTGCAGTAGACAGTGCAGAAGCAGATAAGAGAATCTAGCCATCTTCTATTAAACCAGAAATTAAAGAAATTTGTAAAATTTTAAGACAATAGCACAGCACTCACTATTTTTTGTTTTAGAAAATAGTTATTTTTATTAGAAAATGTTTATGTTCATGTGTCATTAGTTTATTGTTTTTTTTAAATAAATTAGGATTTTTTTTTAATTTCTCAGTTTTAACTACTAACATAGTAACTAATGTTAGATATAACTCACATAAGCAAAAGCTCTTTGAGGTTCTCAATAATTGTTTTTACTCTAACAGGGTCCTGAGACCAAAAGGTTTGAGATCTGGTGTTCTAAAAGGTTGCTGCTGCTTCTAACAATTGTATCTTTTGGGGGGAAGGCAAAAGATCATGCTCCACCTTTTCTTTTTTGCTTGGCTTCCTGACTAGAGATAATGTAAAAGGTAAAAGTATTAACTATTGGTTAAAAGCAGTCAGTGGGTCTAAGCAAAAATAAAATAATGATCCCTGCCATTTTTGTCAGTCAAGTACATTTAAACGACTCCTACAACATTTGTACATGATTATATCTCAACTTTTAATAATCTTTATGCACCAAGTAATTTATAGTAATTAATCCCTGCCTATATTTTTAAAAGCCAGGATCATGACCTTCAGTATTTCATTGCTTTATTTTGTCTTTAAATTTGTTCTTCTGTTGGTGCATAGCTCCTAAGTATATTATTTTTTCTAAAAATTGTCTTCTGTTATCTGGTCTAGCTCTCCTTTATGAAGTGCCAAATGGTGTCATTTTGTTTTGTTTCGTGTTAATTTGGACTTAGAACACAAAACTGCCATTTCTGTTCTAGAAAGGCAGAACAGTAGTTGGTGAACGTCTTTAAATAATTAGTACTTTGCTAAACCAATACTTGTAAGTTTATCTCATTTGCTGTTGTTATTGTGTTGCTATCTTCACTGTCATTTTCTTCCCAACGGAATGGAGCTTCTAAATTGGGTTAGACTGTGGGAGAGCAATATTTTCTCTTGATCCCAAACTGCAATTCTTAGGTGTGTTCCAAAGCAACTGTATGAGAAACTTGTATTGTTGCCTTCAAACTCAGCTTATACAACGTACAGCATCTTCCTCCTCAGGGATCTCGTGGGTTTTCCCTGGGTGTCACTCAAGGCTGAGCATGGCCCTCTGCCTTCTCACTTCTCCTCCCCTGCCATTACCTTCCCTCTCCTTCCATCATGTTCCTCTCCTCTCCATCTTTGTGATTTTCCTCTCATTCCCACCCCACACAGTCCAGCATCTGCTTGGGAGTCACATAATAGACAAGGCTATGGCCTCCACTTCCGGACACCTACGTCTGAACCTCACTCAGCTCCACACATCTAGTTGTGACATTGAGCACATCTCTTGGCCTCTCTCTGCCTCGGTTTTCTCATTTGCAGAACAAGCGTCATAGGATTTGCAAGTACGAGGTGTTTGTAATAGTGCTTGGAATATAGGACATGCATAGGGCACGTATGGTATTATTGTCTATACATGATCATTATCTACTGTAAGGAGTGAGCTCAGGCTGGTGAGACATGAGCAAAAGCAACTTTATTTTATCTCACCATTGTCCTGGCAGATCCACTCTGAACCCATTCCTCTCCTTCATGAATAAAATTTCAAGCTATTCCCATAGCTTTTCCAGGCACTCTTGCATAAGGAAAAGACTAAAATTTTAGACTCATCCAACTTTTAAATGTCTTCCTTCCCCCAACGTGGACATGAGAGATCTATAATTTCTAAATATAGGGGATAGGAATATTTGTTAGTTTCTTCTCTTCCTCCTGCTTTTTACCCACCAACTGATTGTGCTCCTTCTAGAGTTGCTGTGAGGGTGACAGGAGAGGGAGAGGAGAAGGACAGTGAAGAAAGGTCTCACCAGACTGCTACAGTTATGGTCTGGCATCTGTGATCTCCGGGGATGGCAGGTTACAATGCCTATGGGACACCACTGATGGCTCTACAGAGACCCATTGCGGGGGAGTTCTCTCACCTCAGGTGCTCTGAGGAGTCACTGGTTCCTCAACTGCCTGCTGTCACCTTCCCCACGTTCTGCTTCCTGCGATGCTGAAATGAGATGGCATCACCCCAGCAGGAAACATTCTTCAGGGAGACTCATGTCTGGTTCCCTTCTGCACAGTCCACATTGAACCCTCATGAGATAACTGCACCTATGTTCAGCTGTTCTTTGAGAGTAGCTGAATCTCATTGGGGCCCTCTCTCCTCACTCACCTACTCCAACTAACTCTTTTTCATGAGTGAGCTGGATATCAATTCCTGTTTCCCCAAATCACTGACATGTCAAGCACCACAAATTGTGACCTTGAAGCTATCCACCTTCTGTTATCTGGCTTGCAAAGAGAGAAGGCTCCTTCCCTTCCCATAGAAGATAGGAAAGGAGAAATACTGAAGTACACTGGCAACTTTTTCTCCCAACCCAACAGAAAAATGGGCAAAGGATATAAACAGGCAGTTCATAGAAGAAGAAAACCAGTAAGCATGTACTATACCAGTAAACAGAGAAAGGCAAATTTAACCAAACCTAAGATACAATATTTACACTGAAGCCCAGCAAAGGTTAAAAATACAGATTTGGTGAAGATGTCAGGAAAACATAAATACTTACACTGTTCATGTGAGTAGATATTGATGGAGTCTTTTCAGAGAATGATTTTGCAGTATTTATTAAAATTTAAAATCTACTTTTTGACTCCACCATACCTGCTTCCAGGTATCTGTCCTAGAGAAACACCAGCAAAACTAGCCAAACATCCAAGGGATAGAAGGCTTATTATTGCCTTATTTATAATTTTTAAAAACTTGAATGTCCATCAAAAAGGGACTAGCAAAATAAATTATGATGCTTCCAATGAACTGGATACAACAAGTGGTAAAGAGATTGAGCTGTAGTGATTTGTGGAAAAGGTTTCAAAGACATATTATGTGAAAAAAGCAGCATAAAAATTAATATTAATCATGCATTTATATAAGAAAATGGAAAAATCAGGGATATTTCCTTGCATACATACATTCATGTTTGTGAATTCATAGAAAAAAGTTAAAACCATTTCAAACTGATGAGTGATTACTTTTGGAGAGGGATCTGAAACCAGGGGAAGCAGGATCAGGTAAGACCTCCACAATCACAGCGAGAGTATGTTACATGTGTGATAACACATAATTTATGAAATAATTTAAAATATAATAAAATGAGTGGAATTGCTAGAGGTGATCTTTAATTTAAGGTTGTCTCCAATATACCACTCTATATTGATAGCTGGATTTACTAATCCTCAGAAGAGCCTATGAGAGCATTCATCATCTTTAAGCAATATTTATCATATTAAGGATAGTCTTCTATAATAATTACTCATATCTAAATGTCTGTTCAAGCAATAATTAGTAAGTCTTTGCTGTGGTTGTGAGCTTCTGAGATGACACATACAATTATGCTTTTCAGATATAAATCAGACAGACTTCAATACATAGAACCTTGACTTATTATAATAATAATTAGATTTGAACTGATATGGTAATATGCATAAAGAGAGCTACAACTAATATTCTCTGAGGAGTAAATATTTTATTTCTGGCAGTTGGTTTTATACACTTTAAAATTCATTTCACTTTCAAGTAACTGTCAGCTGTTCTTGAATTATGTATAGTATAAACTTGTTTTCCTTTATGGTGTTTATTTTTAAAATCATCATATATGTGTGTTGTCGAATCACATGACTTAGTAAAGATAATTCTAATTCTGAAAAGATTAAACATGAACGTTGGAACCATTAAGTACAATTACTGTAATGTTACTTCATTATTTTCCCTATTTAGTACCTACATGAAAATGGGATTGTCCATCGTGATCTCAAACCAGAGAATCTTCTCTATGCAACTCCAGCCCCAGATGCACCACTCAAAATCGGTGAGGACATTTCCTAATGTCTTATGACTCCTTTCCCAGAGTAGAAGAAATTTATTTCATGGAATTTTTAAATACTGCTCCATCCGGTTTTGCCTCCATTTAATTTCCTTGAATATTTGGTGTCTGTAAAGGAATAATGCATTATTTGGGAAGTTTGTGTTCTTTCTGGAATCAGTGCCTAGGAGGTGCTCCAGTGCTGAACACAAAGGAAACGTAGTTTGTAGAAATGGCAGGGACTCCAGGGGGTGATGGTGTATTTTGTAGATAAGTTTATACAGAAGAAAATCACAGATAACATAACACTTCTTTTTTTGTTACTTTTTATTCCACAAATCAGTTGGAGCTTAATTTTAGATATTCAAGAACTTTGACACAAAATGCTTAGTACATATTCTTGAATTTAGGGTCTGAGTCACTTGTTTATGTGAACAGAGAAAATTGAGATCTGCATTTCCCAAAGTGCACTCCACAGAACACTGGTTCCTCAGCTGAGTGAACAGGGGTAACTACTGTAATTCCCTTTGTGGGAAATGGGAGTTGTTTGTGGAAGTGCTAAGGTTGGTCAAATAAGGTAGGAAATGCCAACTTAAACACGATTTTTTATTTTTGCAGGACTTCCCAGAACTTTAAAAATGCTAATGTGTAAACTGACATCTAAATTAGTGTACTGTGAGGTTTTTCCCAAACCTTATTTGACTTTGGAAACTTTGTTTTTCCTACCAGTAAGCATTTTGAAGAACTACAAAGATGAACTTTGTGAAACTCCCATCTGTTCAAAGGGTTCCTTAAATCAGCATTTTAGAAAAAAATATACATATGTTAAATGCTACTTTCCAAAGCAAATCTTCATTTGCAAATAATAGTAATAAAATTTATTTTATATGAATCCTCCTTTAGTAGATCTGCATTAAATCCTGTGAAGGACATTGCTCTTTTGGTGCTGGCCTGTGTAATGTTAATCTGATCAGTTCACTGCATTAGAAGTGTTAACATCTTTGAAAATTAAGTTATACATATCATAGAAGAGCTCAGACAACATAATGTGCTTTATGAGTGCAAGAACTCAAAGAAAAAAAAATACCAAAGGCCTGCTAGGCAGCCATCCTGTTCTTATAATCACTCCTGAAAGGCAGTGAACGGCGGGGAGACTTCCATTTCCTTTGACATCACTTTCAAAGATTTTATTCTTAAAGAAATTTCTTTAAATGGATGGATAGATACTAATTTAGACAGGAGAGGCTTTCTTTCTGAAGGACTTCCTGCTGCTTTCCCTGATAAGGATCAGCACCTCCGTGGAAATGTGGGTTTATCTTTGAAGTCTAAAATGGCATCAATTCTGCACCTGCCTCTCTTGAAGAGTGGCCTTGAATGGTTTCCTGATGTTTCCTGAGTGAGAGAGATGTAGCCCAGCAAACAGACCATAATGGTAGCAACTTTGGTAGTGTTTTATCTAGGTAATATTCTGAGGAATAAATAAAAAGGACTTTTGCCCAAAAAAAAGTGTTATATCTCTCATATGAGAGTAAATCCTTATCCATAAAATACACTAAAGAATGACATTATTTTGAAGCAGAATAAATGTTTTGATATTTCTGTTAATTTCTTTGACATTCATGAAAACCTAATTTTTTATTTTGATTTTGTCCAAGGGATTACTAATTCTATATCACTATATTATACTTTAGAGTTACTGTTTCATAAATCTCAGAATTAATATTAGACAAAATGTATCTATTGCAACTATTACTTCAAGAAAAAAGAGGTAATTTGCTAAACACTAGGGATTATAGAGCATAAAATGTATTTGGGAGTCATGTTTTTCTCAAATTTAAAGCAAGACTTGAATTGGTATTATTATTTTATTTTATTTTTTTTTTTTAGTTCCCTCTCCCATGTGACTGGTCCCCTTCTACATATCCATCCATCATCAAATACAAAAACAAATAAATCTGTTTTATTTTGAATAACAGAAATATTCTGTCATCTTATAAAAGCTGAGAAAAGACTTGTTTCATTAAATGTTTCTCTTGTGTTGTTAGCTGATTTTGGACTCTCTAAAATTGTGGAACATCAAGTGCTCATGAAGACAGTGTGTGGAACCCCAGGGTACTGCGGTATGCTCTTTAATACTGATATTTACTTTTATTGTTATTTGAAATCGATTTTTACTTCATGATCTAATTTTCTAACTCCTAATATCTCTATTTAAAATGCTTACAGTGTGATGTGAGTCTCCATGAGGAAGGCGTGTATAAATGATACTTAGACCACCTCTTGTTCTACATGAGGGGTTCAATGATGTTGGTTTTAGGGCCCCCTTCTTAGAAAAGCAGGGAAAGAAGGAGCCCTAGGAAAAAGGACTGGTGCTCTGCACCTGTCTCCTGGGCAGTAGCTACTCTTGAACCCACTTCGAAGCAGAAGGACAATCATCAAGAAAGAGGGCAGGGAAACAACCTTATTTGTGGTTGGAAATAGAGCCATGAGTCCTCCTGTCACTTTCCTTGTTTGCTTTTACTTGGGAGGGTGGGTGAGGAGGGAGTGTGTCATTAATTCAAAGGGCGTATAGGATATCAGTGAGATTGGGGTAGTCCCTAGTCCTCATTGATGGCACTCGCCTAGCCTTATTAAGATAAAGGCTTCAGGTGGGGTTGCCCCGCCAGAGTCCCCCAGTCTCTAGAGATGGACTGTGTGACAGTCCTCACTCCTAAGAACCACGTAACTAACTTATTTTAACAATGTTTGAATTCATGCACATCAGACTATAGAAGGTACAGTTAGATATCCACTGAAGCAAATATATGATTAAGTTCACAGAATTTTAGTGCTAGAAGAAGCTTTAAATTTCATTTACTAACTTTCTCATTTTGAGTTCTAGAGTATGACTTCCCCAAGATTCCACATCTAGTTGTTAGTGGGTCAGAGATGAGAATCCAGGTATCCAAGGGCCTAAAAACAGATTTATACAATTCCCTCTTCAAAAAAGCCAATATAGATAAACCAATATAATCTTCCTTCATAGAAATATTTATCAGTTATTATTTACATCTTAAAATGTTTTTGTTTTGTTTTGTCTTGTTTTTAGTTTTTTAAACCTCAAAAGTATTACTCGGTCATTGCAGGAAGTAAAAATCCAAGTATGTGTAATCAGTATTAATAGCCTTGTGAATTCTTCCTCATCTTTCTCCATGTTTCCATATTCACATATGGAATTCACATATTCACAATAAACTTTTTATTATTTTGTTTTTACCTAGTTAATTTCCTACTGAATCTAAAATATTACGTTCTTGTAGCTCAATTGTTCATAGACCCAGTAATTACACAGAATTAAGTATACCTGTCTTTCTATTATATCTTTACATTGTGCCAAATATTCTTGTTCTGGACCTTTAACTCCTTGGCAAGAGTAGACTACCAATTAGGAGTAAATTCAGAAAACTCCAAGTAACTGTGGCTTATGAAAGATAGAAGTTGATTTCTGTCATGTTAAAAGTCTAGTGAAAGGCAATCCTGGTGGGTTCTCCAGGTAAGGCTCTGTGGATCTCAGTGCCAGGGGTCCAGGCCTTTTCTGTCTTGCTCTACCGTTCTTTAGCATGCTTCCTCACAGTCCAAAATGGCTGCTTGAAATCAGTCATTACATCCACATTCTCTGTGACAGGAAGGGGGGAAGGGGAGAAAAAAGGGTGTACCTTTTCATTGCTAAATAGACTTGCTAAAGCTTCACGTCACTTCCACTTCTCTCTTATTGGCCAGTACTTGGTTACAGCCTCCATACTACCAGAGTGAGTCTTTTGGCTGGACATGTTGCTGCCCCAAATGAATTCAGCGTTCTGTTACTAAGCATAAGTATTGCATGAGACCGCTCACTATCTCTAGCACAGACTTGAGTAAGATTCCCATTACCAGGGGGGAAAAAAAAAACTATTAAAGCATACCATGTTCCCTATAGGCATCCTCTTGTTTTATATATATAATTTATAGATAGGTAGATAGATAGATAGATAGATAGATAGATAGATAGATAGATAGATATAGATATATATTTATATATGTATATATTTATATATATATATATTTATGTATATTTTATTTTCCTTAGAACTGTTAGCCGACAACCTGTCCATGACATCTAATGGTGCCATAGATATTTCCCGTTTCTCTAATTCATGTGTCCTTGTCATCCTCCTATATTTCTTTCATGCCTCCCGATCTCCAAGGCCATAAAGATAAAAAAAGAACCCCGAATTTTGTACCATGTGCCAAATGGGATTGCCCATTTGTGAGTATTAACTGCTGACCAATCAAAAGAAGCATTGAAAGAGAATTGACAAAAGAATGATAAAACAAAGTAAGGATTTCCCAAAAGAAGAAAGCTGATGGACAATTTAGTAATCACTATCTAAGCACAAACACTGAGTATTCCTAGAAGGTAGGTAGGTTGGAGCATTTCTCTGAGAACTAGCAGCCCTGAAATGGGAAGATCAGGAAGAGCTTACAGTAGCCATCTCTAAGGGTCCCTTCTGTGACTAAGAGATAGCAGCATACTTTTAATGGCTTTGATAATAGTGATAAGAGCAGCTCTTTCCTGCAGCGTGACAGAATAGCCATTCTATGAGTGAATGATTCATTCATTGATAAAATGAACATTGAATGTCTAAGAGGCTCTGAGATTCAAGAGTGAACACCATATGGTCTTGTCCTTTAAGGATTTCATGGGCTATTAAAGAAAAAATACCCATACACAATAAATCAGTTTGTGTTGGTAAGTTGTAGTTTTATCCAAGCTAAAGGCTTAGGTATTCAGAGGGGAGGGAACAATTAATCCTCCCTAATATTTGAGCTGGACTCTGAAGGTTGGATAGGAGTTCAGCAAGTGAAGAGGTAGCCACAAGGCATTCTTTGCAAGTAGGCAAAGGAAGAGAAAAATCATAGAGGAGTGGTAGCATCTGGCAGATTCAGGGACTGTTGGTTACTTTGGCACTTTGCACAACTGCAGTATAGATATAGTTGGACTTGGAAAGATACAATGGACCATATTTTTAAATAATCTATATATCAGGCTAAGGAATTCAGATTTGCTTTGGTAAATAGTAGTGATTGAGCAAAGGTTCTTAATCAGGGCAATTATATTTTAAAATCAAATCTGTATCTTACAAATATCTCGACAATGTCATTATGACAGATGGTTTTGAGGGAAAAAAGAGACAAAAGAAGACAAATTAGAAAGTGATTATAAATTCTCCTTCCTGTCCCTCTGATGTCAGAAATGTACACACAGAATGCTGTCACTCCCGTAAACAGCTTCTCAGAATGATGTATTCGATCTGTTCCTACATCCAATCATTTTTTTAATATAAAACGATAATAAAAATACTATTTCAGAGTCTTGTCCTTGCCATAAACAGACCCTTCTTACAGATAATGCCATCTAATAATGGAGGCTTATTTTCCACTTACTATTCCCCCCTGCCAAAAGTACCCACACTACTCTCACTTACTATCCCTTCCCCCACCCCACCCCCACCCCCGCCTAGAGGTTAGGGACAGGATTTTAAGGATACACCTGTGTATAGTAACACAAAAAACACTGGAAAGGCTGCGTTAGGGAAAACAAGGTCGCAGTCACACCCAGGGCACAGGAAGTGGATGGCCTAGAGAAAAGGCAAGATGCAGAGTTTAAACGTTTTTGTTTTTGTTTTTGTTTTAGTTAATATAATAGTGAATAATAATAACATATAGTAATGAAACAATTAGACTTTATAGACAAGGCTGAAGCCCCTTTGAGGTTCACTCAGTTCTAGCCTTTCCTCCCTGCAATACATGTAAGTGCCATCATCAGTTTGGCGTGTCCCTTCTGAGAGTACCTAGGTGGGGAGGAAACTGCCCATTTATACAATGAGTTGGAAATGAGACTGGTGGGAATCACCGTCGTCCTACAGAAACCATGACTTTACACACAGACTTTAGTTTTAACTTGAAAAGGTATCTGAGGCCCCTTCAGTTGACAGAGAGGAGACGTGTGAGCTTGTTTTCTTGCTCGTTGGAAAGGTGATTACATTCCAGGTCAGTTCTCCTCATGTACACGGGGTCTAGTGTCTACCTTTAATGGAAGGCTTTTTCAGTTACATCTTTTGAGGGAGTGGGTGTTTATATTACACCATCTGTCATTTGTCAGGAAATACAAAAGTGAAAAGCCATCCATTCAGTCTCATTCATAGAACCTTTGCCCCAGGCTATTAATAACAGAGGGTTCTCCTATAAGTGAATTGCAAAAGAAAAATCACAGATGCTGTATGTTTAAGCAAATACTCATTATTTCCTGGGAAGTGTGCCCAGTGGAAAATAAACTCCAGGCCAGAAAATTAAAATCTGTGATCCAGATAAATGAAATCAATGACTAGTGTTCTGAAATAGCCGTGAAGAGATTCTCCACATCTTGTTATTGCCAAAAGAAATAGGTCTCAGAAAAAAAAAAAAAAATCCATTAGGTCATGGCTCCCAATAAATGGGCCACAACGTATGCAATATTACTACCAAATGTCTTGACTGGTTTAACTATTTAAGACTGGAAGTCTGCGGGTGTTCAGCCTATCAATGCCAATCACAAAAACAAGTAAAGCTGTGAGAGTAGAAAAGAAAACAATATGGTAAAGGGTTAGGTAAAAGACTATTTCTGTATAATACTGATTTCTAATTTACTCATAAGCTTAGTTAATTAAACTATGTATGTTCATGGTTCATATTTCTACCCGTCTATCCAAATTCAATTTGCAGGGTCTAGAAGCTCTTCAGAATTGATTTTCTCTTGGCATTTGCCAGAGTCCCAATGGAGTGATAATCCTGTGTTGTTTCTGCATTGTTATATTTTAAAGAAATAATTTATTATGTTCACTATACCAAAATTAAAGATAATTTCTCAATAGCCTAGAGTCAGACAGAAGAGATTTCTGTCTACATGAACACATACTAATATGACCAATGTAGGAAAATTTAATGTAGTAGAAAGAAATCTAATCATCTAAAATATAAGCTTTCAGAATAGTTTCATAAAAGATGTATTTTGTTCATTTCTAGAGGACTAAATAGCTAAGGTGAAATAACAAGAGTGTCAGATTATGTTGGTAATCTAACTGGCTAAGGGATAATCTCACCTGACAGTTAATTAAATACCCACTATGGTGACTTTCTTTTTACAGTGAACTTAAGAGAAAACAGAAGAGTACATAGTAAAATGTCAGTTGCATGGCCTATAACATGCTTGATGGGCTGATGTATGTACATGGGGCTCCTGTGGGGTTAGTGGACGATGGGCAAGAGCAGGGGATGTGAGAAGAAGCAAGCAGAGAATGCTCAGCAGGTGAGTAAGGAGTGCCTAGGTCCATCTCCCATTGCTGACCATGGCCCTTCTTTCTCCCTGAGATAGGCTGTGTCTGCAGCCACCATATGACTGTCCCAGGCACGCTTGCAATGCTTGATCCGTATGAGCACATGCCAGGTAAAGGAAAAAGTGGGGCTGGGATAGATACACGAGAGGTGAGGAAAGGCCATAGCTTATCTTGGTCTTGACCTTTCAGATGACAGGGACTCTGCTGGTGGAATGCAGGCTGTCTTGGAGGTTTTAAATCTAGAGGAAAATGAGCCTCTCGGGGTATTTGTATTGATCTGGTACTGACCTAGACAAAGTGTATTCTGTGGAACTTTAGTTATGTACCTATTCAATTCTTTTTTCATTTAATAAAGTATTTACTGAGCTCCTACTATGCACCAGGCACTATTCTAGGTGTTAGGCATATAACAATCAATCAAACAAACAAACAAGATCTCTTCTTTAAGGGTGGTACATTTTAGTGAGAGAAGGCAAATTGATTGTGTCAATATATAGAAAGGTGATCATTCCTATAGAGTTGGGAAAGAGGATAGAAAGTGTTGGGACAGGCTGACCAGGGAAGGCTTCACTCATGAGGGAGCAGAAGAGCAAAGATTTGGAAGAGGCAGGGAGAGAGCAAGCCATGCAGATTCTATGGAAAGAACATTCCAGGTGGAGGGGACAGAGCACACCAACCCTGAGGCAGGAACACAGCTGGGTGTCTATAGGTTGAAGAAGGACACAGTTGAGCGAAGTGCAATGATAAGGGGAGAAATAATAGGTAGGGGGGGACCAAAGAGCTCCAGTTGGCAGGATAGAGTTCACATTTACTGAGATGGGGAGGACTTGAGGAGCAACGGGGTTGGAGCTCGTTGATTTTGAGATGCCTGTTAGATATCCAGGTGGAGATGACATGTGGGCAGAAGGGTATATATGTTTGAGGTTCAGGAGCAGGGTCATGTCTGTTGATATAAATGGGGGCTCTGTCACCATATAGATGCTATGGAAAGTCATGAGACTCCAGGGAAGAAGAAGAAACAACGCAGACTGATCCTGGGGCAACATCACCAGTAGAGGCCAGAGAGAAGAAACCATGTTTATTATTCATAGAACATCAGATAGTGGAGGAAGCATCACTGGACAGAATTAGGAATTACGAATGGGTGCTGCAAGGCACAGATATGGGGCACAATATACACAACAGTGTTCTAGCATCTAAAGCTATCAGCAGAAGGAGGGGCTGCCTCCCTGGCTCGGGAAATGGTCCCAGAGGCTGACTGCTGACCCGTGTCTCAGGATTCAGGGGAGCAAGGGGAGAGGAGACAGAGTGTTGCTCATTTCTGAATCACCCAGCAGATACATAGTATTTGACATTCATAATATTACCTCACGGTCTGTCTATATATATTTTATATGTGTAAACTATGTTGAGGATTATGGCAAGCACTTCATTTAATCCAAGTTAACCAAATATATTCTGACCTGAGATGGCTTATAAAATTGAGTCTGAAGAGATTGTCCTTCCTCCTACTTTTCATGTTCTCTTTGGCTTAGAAACAGCCTTTTAATGTGCTGGTCATCCTTAACTTCTGCGTCCCCATACCATAAATCATTCTCTGTCCTTCCCTCTTTGTAACTGTGAGTGACTACCTAAGGAACAGAACCAGCTGTGCCAGAGAACTCACTGTGCTAAGGACTCAGCTCTATTATTACCCATGTGAGGGCGGAATGCAGGGGAGAAGCGGTCATAGGAAGGGTGACTGATGGCAAGTGGGAAGGAGACTTGCTTAAAATGTATTCTTTGGGCCCTGAACACCCACAAAGTGTTCCATTTAGAATGTTGTCACAGACAGGATATGCACAAAATAAAAATATTTTGAGAGAATTATTAGTGATAATTACAGTAAGATTTATAGCTCCATTAGAGAAAAACATCATATTTGCCATACTTAACAGAGTTCGAAGTCCGTGTCCATCACTTTATATCTGTATCTCCATATCCAAAAGAGACTCTTGCATGATGTTAATATTAGGACGAGTTCAGTTTATTTATTGATACTCCACCTCCTTGTAGAGGCAGCTTTTCAAGAATGAATACCTCTTTGCTGTCCCTGGGCCTGCATCCATCACAGCTTTGAAGTGAGCAGGAGACTCAGTCTGATTAAGATTCAGAACAAATAGTGATTGCTCTAAGATGGGAGGGCTCTGTGGGATCATAGAAAAGTGAATTTCATAGACATAAAACTTTCCCAGGGTAATAAAAATAGGTTGTGTTTATTTTTTCCTCTTCTGAAAGTACTTAGGTGTTCTCAAATACTTGATTTTCTCTTCAGGGTATTATTTAAAAAATAAAAAGTAAGATGGGGAAAATAAACAGGCTATCTTTCTTCACCCATTTATAAGATTTATACAAAGAAAAGTATCATGCAATTCGTGTGGCAAGGAAGACTTATTTAAACAGCTTTAATGAAAAAATACTAAGTGAGAGATGGATTGACTGATGTTTGTAGTGTAAAAGATCAAGAGCCCAGGAAAATGGAAAAGATGAGTTAGGTCATGAAGTGTATCCCTTGAGTTTTAAAATATCCTTCAAACTTCTTTCTTGCTCTACACTACAAGTCATAGATACCCAAAGTGACGGAGGCCCCACATGCCTCCTCAGCCCTTCTCAACCTCTCACACCATGGCATGTATGGAATCAGTAGTATTCTGAGAGTCACTGTAGTAAACTGGTAAGGCTGCTCCTAGCCAGAGGCAACTCCTTCTGGAAACATGTCAACTGTATCCCAGTCTGATTCACCCCTTTGTTACAACACTAAGCAAATGGCGCCGGGACATGACCTGTCTTCTCTGTTGTCAAAGCAAAAATTGCACTTGACAGGGCTTAAATGTTGTGCCCCGTTCTCACCAAATATCTGTGACACCCTGACAAAGGACCACACATGGTACAGGTGCTGAGGAAGGCACAGAGTAGGGTCTGCCCAGCTGCCTGTAGGAAGCTGCCTGGAGTGCATTCTCCTCTGGGTTCCTCACCATGTTAAGAGCAACAAGGGGAGAGAATTTCCAAACACTGCTCTTCTCCTTCTGGTAGATAAATCCCTCTTTCTCCTCCTTCCACAGTGCTCACTGCTCAGAGGCAAAGTGTAGAGAGACTTCTAGATGCTGAAGACTTGTGCTCTAAAGAAAACTCAATTCAAGACAAGACTGTACAGTGAAAAGCTCCACAGTGGCTCTCCCTCAGCTGTAAGAGGGGGTGGAATTCTGCAAAGTCAGATTCAGGCTTTAAGATGAAAATAGATTTGTTCCTCTATGTTTTGAATTACTAAAACAAAAGCATAGGAGAGAATTTAAGAACAAACAAACAAACAAACAGAAGCCCTCATGTACTGGAATCTGTAGTCTGGCCTCTGCCTCACAGGGGCTCATCTCACAGGGACTTCACTGTGCCCGGGGCTGTGCTCCAGCCACACTGGCTTGCTCAGCTCCTTGGGCACCCTCGCTCCTGCCCGCTCCTGCCTGCCACAAAGTCTCTGCATGTGTGGCTGCTCCACCCAACCCGCTTCACTCTCTTTCCTCAACCACTGCCCTCTCCCCCTTTGCCTGGTCAACTTCTCCAGTCTTTCACATCTCACTTTAAACTTTGCTTTCTCTACTCACCTTCCTTGATCTTTCTCACCAGGTCAACCCTCTATTGGAGACACCCTCCATCCAAGCACTTACAGTTACCACTTTGTATTTCTTCATGTGACTTTCTCGATCAATGCCTACCTCCCCCACCAAACTGTAAGCTCCATGGTGGCAGAGACGTGTTCTCTGGAACTCCCCATTGCTCCCCCAACACCATCTAACATAGTGCCCATCATACAGCAGGTACTTAATAAATAGTTCATGGTTTGTTTAATGAGTGAATGAATGAACATGTGGATTTCACTCATCTTAGTCTCCCTGGGATTTGTCTTTCTCAGAAGAGTTAACAGTAGTTTGAAAAAAGTCTTCTGCTAAAGAATGCCAATGTGTGGTCTTAACTCAATAGGTAGGAAGGAATTGACAAAATGAAGGTGCAATCCATGACCAAAATCATCCCTCTACTTTTCTCCTAGGGCTTTAGAAAAAGAGGGGAAACTTAGCCTCAGTGGCCCCTGTCAGAGTGTCATAGGGCATACCTCATACTTTTTATGTGGGACCATTTCGAGAACTAGTAACAGTGAGTTTATTTAATAAACTGAAATTCATCCCAGTCTGTAGATGGACCCTCAGTCTCTAGAAGTTTTAATGGTACCATGATCTTATCGAAAAAGCAACACTCTGAGGTCTAAGTGGTATGTTGGTAAATAAATATCATAAAGTTTGAATTTTTAATATAATTTTGATATTCAGTTAAAATTGCATGTTAAAAAAGTGAAGGCTGGTATCTTGGCAATTCTAAGACCATTTGCCACAGTTATTCTGCGTTGGAGATTGGAGTATGAGCTCTGTAGCATTTAGTGTTAATGAGCAATAACACGAATGATAAGCTTACGAAGTGGCACAAAACGTGGATCCACTTAGAAGACATCCAGAGAAATCAATAAAGGATTATTGACTTTTTTAGAAAAGAGGATTCTAAATTATTTTAAACACATTTTTAAAAACTGGATCACACCTTGAAATGATTTTCTCCCTTACTGTATTTTTTTGACTTATTTGTTTATTTGGGCAGTGAGGTGAAAAGATATGTAGGACACCTGGAAGTGCTTATAGCATTAAAAGGTGGGCTAGCTGATGTCTTTTCCTGAACCAAGTTGGAAGTAGTCAAGTATTTCCCTCCTTAATAAAATCACAAAATTGTAGAATCCACCGCAAGGACATTTGATACCTAGGAGACCTGTAGCGCTGGTATGCTGGAGCTTGAAATGTATTCTGGAAAGCTTCTGGCTCTTGGAAAGGGTTCAGACAGATTACAAGAGTATATTCTGCTGGTCCTGAAGTCAAGGTTATGATAACTAGCAACTGTGAAAATATTTAAAGGTTTCTGTGAATGGGATCTGATTGGATCTAGATGCTTAGGGTTTGTTTCACCTAAGTTTTGCATTCTGATTAGTAAATATTTTAAATTCTTCTTAAGAGAAATTTATTATGGAGGGCAAAAACATTCTATATTCCTTTTGTCTCAGTTAACCTCACCATGGAAAGTTTAGTGTTTCACACCAGGGGATTGCCCACATTGCAGCCTACCGCCTTACAAGGAACTAAGTTGCCTCTGGAGGGTAAGGTTGCACCCTGTGCTGTGAGGGGAGGTCAGATATTACCAGGTCAGGTAAGAAAACCAGATGCCCTAAAAAGTGGATTCAGAAAGAGTTTTGTTCCATGGTATTTGCTTAATTTGGGCCCTTACCTGGGAGCTATCAAGAATGGCCAGAAAAAGCACCTGACCTCTGTGACAGGGTGCTCACCTCCGGACAGCACCGAGGGGAGGCTTGAGAGCCCTGGAGCCAATAGGATAGGTTACGCCCGGGCCCAGCATACGCAGTTGACGCTCCGGCGGAGGAACAGGAATTCAGTAGAGTGCCTGTCCTCTCTTCTTGCTTAAATTGGCAGTAACAACCCCTCTACTAATATCACAGTGGCTAGTAGCTTCAAACTCAAGAGTACTTGGAAATTAGCTAATCCAATTCACTTAGGTTTTAGAGGTAAAAACGAGTCCCAGAAAATGTAAAGGACTCTCCCCAACAGATTTCTGTATGTCTAAATGTCAGTGTGGGACTTGACAGCACTCCACTGATGGGAAGACCTGAGTGGGGAAGGGCTAATCGTACTAAATGTGTGTGCATTCAGCTCCCTGACTGGAACAGCTCCCAGTGACACAGACAGCACAGCGGCCCTCCTGGAAGAGGCAGCCTAACCAGAGTTTCCTCTGAACCCTGATGAGCAAGGCATTTGCAAGTGGGCGCTCAGTGTTGAGGCCCAAAGGAACCATATGTGGGGTACAGATTGCCCTGGAAAACGAAAGCTAACCTGAAGGAGTGAATGGTGTTGGCAATGAGCGTGCATTTTTCTTAATTATGTTAATTAAATTCTAAGAGGAAAATTTTCTAGGAATAATATGCCTATAGATGAGAAAAACTTCCTGGCCCCAGACACCATTCTTTAAAGGGTGCATCTTGCTGAATTGCTGCTTGGAGTGTTACATTGCACACTCTCGTTTCACCGTATGGGCTCTTCATCTCTTGTATTTTATGTAACACAGTTTGTGCAGAGAAGAGAATATCCTGATTGCAAAAGGATGGGGGAGGAGGGGTAGTATGGGAAGACATCAGTGGAAAATCCACTGTGTTCCTTCCTCTAAGTCAAATTCAGAGTTCCAGGAGGATAGCAGCCTTCCAGGGCTCACTTTAATGACCTAGTCTGAGTGTGACATTTTCAGCCTGCAGACCGGGGATCCAGCTCCCTTGCTCTCCTGTCCCCTGCTGGAAGGAGGAGGGTGGTGCCCCCATTCCCAAAGCCTCCCTCAAGGAGCTCTCAACATTGGTCAGCTCCTCCCTCAGAGACCCCACTGACATCTACAGCACTTTTGTTCAAAATGGGAACACTGAGGCTATAGGCCACTCTGGGGCTAGAGGCCCGAGCCTTATTTCTGCATGGATTGTAAAACTCTCACTTCTCCTTTTCTTCCTTTGTTAGGCAAACAAATAACACCTCCAATTCTTGGTGCAAACAGTTGGACACAGTTAACTCTCCATTTTCACAGCTCTAAGATAATAAAAACAGAAAAGATCTCCTCATTCTATACTACAGGGCCGTTTGATGGCTGAGAAGACCTTCCATTTTCACCATGGTGGGCAGGGCTAATAGGAGCAGGCTCATTGTGCACGGAGAAGATCCCTTTCTCCGTTCATAATCCCAAACTGGGGACAGCTGCTCTCTGGGAACCTACATGTAGTTGTCAGTACTAAGACATGTGCCGGGCCCCTTCTAACACCTGTTCCAACCTTCCAGCATAGAGACTTCCCAGTCCTTCCCACTGTCCACCCAGGTCCCTGCGCTGGTCCCTGCCCTGCATGCTGTCAAATACAGGTTTGCATGGATGCCCCATTCTCCCAAGAAGGTCTAGATCTCAAGGTAGCATAACTTGCATTTTTCCCCTTATTATGCTAAATTTGTGTTCCTTTTCTGCCTACAAAGCTCCCTCTGAAGTAAGGGATCTTTTATAGCAGAGATGCAGTTCTGTCTGATTCGAATGAATGTTCTGATGTAGAATATTAAAGTTAATACCTTTATTTTTATGCACCCCAAACACAGAAAGACTTTGATTTCTCCCATTAAAGTAGACATGAAGGTTTGTAGTCTCACACTTTGGTTTGGGGAGACAAAATTGGTTACAAAACTGTTCTGAACTTTGTGTTAATTAATTTCTTACCTGTTGCTTGTTATTGAGATGTAAATGTTAAATTTAAACTCCAATTTAACACAATATTCATTCTTTCTGCAGCACCTGAAATCCTTAGAGGCTGTGCCTATGGACCTGAGGTGGACATGTGGTCTGTCGGAATAATCACCTACATCTTGTAAGTGAAGAAAAGCAACCTCTATGTGTTCTGTTTGCCTTTGCTGTAATATTTTCTAGGTACTGATAGTCCTCATAAAAAGCAAGACTACTTTTTGACTTTTGTAATTTTCTATGACACACTAAATGTAGCCAGTGATAGAATTTTCTGAAAATAAGCATTACTTTTTACTCTATAGTTTCCTTAGAACCAGCACTTCTGTCCAGGACTTCTCTCTTTCTCTCTTTTTTTTGTAATGTTTATTTGTTTATTTTGAGAGAGAGAGAGAGAGAGGGAGCATGAGCAGGAGAGGGGCAGAGAGAGAGGGAGAGAGGGAAAATCACAAGCAGGCTCTACACTGTCAGCACAGAGCCCAACACTGGACTCAATCTCATGAACTGTGAACGGAAATCAAGAGTCAGACGCTTAACTGACTGAGCCACCAGGCGCCCCACTGTCCAGGACTTTTCTCGGTCCCATTTTGCGGTGCAGTGTGTAGCAGATTTAGAGAACAATTCATTATTTGATGATAGTAATGAATGTGAAACTCAAGTCCATCTATTAAAAACATGCTTTTATTTTACTTATTTGCATCTCATCAAAATACAGTATTAGTATTTAGTTATTAGTTATTTAGTATTTAGTTATTAGTATTGCTTTTTAAAAAGCAAGTGGCTATTTAATTTCGTAAACAATTCCAGACTGATACATTTCTTGTCAGCAATGTTTTTAATGCAATTTGCCTATCAATTTTGTTTTCTATTTGTGTTAGGTCCTCAAGGACCTTGAGTTTAATACCCTAAACTCAGAGAAACCTTTTCTCTGGTGGAAAAAATTTGGGCTAATCTCTCACTCTCTGGTATCCCCAACTCCATTCCTGAGCTCCTGGCTATGAATAAACAAAGGGTTTCAGGAAATTTGCCAAAGACATGATGGAATTGCAGAGGAATATGAGGGAGGTAAGCAAGGACAGAGGAGTGTCTGGGAAGACTGCTGAAGAGAGGCTACAGAAGAAAGGTGTCAGTGAGTTCTGGAGTTTAACTTAAGACAAGCAGATTTGGTTGCCGTTTAGAGGACACTGCACAGTTACTTGTTGGAACCTATACCATTCAAATCTGTAGAGATTTTGGAAGGTATGAAAGAAAGGATATTAATCGGCTCAGGCTGCCATGACAAAATACTGCAAACTGGGTGGTTTAAACAACAGAATTTTATTTCTCACAGTTTCAGAGGCTGGAAGTCTGAGATCAGAGTGCCAGGAGGTCCAGTCCTGGTGAGAGCTCTCTTCCTGACTTGCAGACACCTGTCCTCTAACTCTTTCCTCACATGGCAGAGAAAGAATGTAAGCTCTTTGGTATCTCTTCTTCTAAGGACGCAAATCACATCATGAAGTTAGCCCACCCTCATGACCACATCAAACCCTAATTACCTCCCAAAGACTCTATCTCCAAATACCATTGCACTGGGGGATTAGGACTTCAACATATGAATTTTAGGGAGACACATTTCAGTCCATAGCAGAAAGAGGTTTGGGTGTTGTTGTTGTTATTGTTGTTTTTGAACTTAATAGTGATCTTAGAAAGTGTAGTATCTGGGTAATAAGGACTAGGAAGAGGGTAACTAGGGTACCCCCAAACAAATTAGTAAACTCTATGTTCACCTGGATATATTCAGTAGTCAGTAGCCAAAACAAAAAAGTTTAATAAGCAACCCATTAAATAGCTGTCTGCTACTGTGTAACGTCAAAAGATAGTTTCAGTGTTGAATTCTTTGTGTATCCAGAATATAGTAAAGGCTTGAAAAGCATTTGGAGAGGTAGAGAAACATAGTTTTTTCTTATGAAAGTGCAAAACTGTTAGGTAATTTTTTTGCCATACTAAGTGCTTAATTCACTAAAACGAATTCCCGAGGCCACATCATGGAACTCCTTCAGCTTACATTTGAGGTCACTTTTATACTCAGGAGACAGTGTTGGCTCCTGAATTAGGCAGGTGACATATCACAGTGACGTGAAATAAAAAACTGAACTGCACAAATAATGAATCAGATTTGCCCCTAAAGTATCAGTGTGCCCACCCAATTGCAATTTCATGCTGAAATGTGATGGGTGGGGCGGGGGGATGTAAGCATTAAGGTTGTACAGGAACTCAGAGAGATGGAGGTAGGAAACTACATCACATTCACCCTGAGAACCTGAAATTTGGAACGAGTAAAACCCCATAATGTGGTCACTGAGCAGGGAAAACGAAGAGGGAAGAATATGATTGTTGGAGAAACATCATAGCCCTGAAAATAATTTTAAGAGTCTGTCAAAGCCCCTTCCCCTGGTTCACTTAAAGTCATTAATTAGTAGGTGTTGCTTCAAAGTATGCAGTAGTAGCCTGTGACCACCACCACAGCCCTCCCACCAGGACAAGTTCTCCAAGACTGTGCCATTGGACCTGTGCATCTCCTTTACTATAATTAAAAGTTCCACTGAGCTAATTTGTGCTGTGACCTTGCTATTTTCTAAGGATGACAGTAGACTAGAAATGAAGGCCATTTTGTTATTTCTCACAGAAACTCTGGTCCCTCTACCTTTTACACCTAAATCCTTTGTGCCTTCAGACAAAAGCAACTCCTACAATGCTCAGGTCAGAATCAGACTCAGATAAGGCCAGAGATTTGAACTCTGTCCTGCAGCTGTCCCACACTACAGTTCTGCCCAGCAGCCTGGAGCTCCCCTGTGTCAGACATTCACATGGTTGGCCTAACCCTAATGTCCTCTGCAACTTTTGCTGTCAGGATTCTCAAATATTTCCATTTCTTAAGGCTTTTTGTAGTGTGTGTGTGTGTGTGTGTGTGTGTGTGTGTGTGTTGTTCTGTGTCACAGTTCTTCCATTTTTGGCATTTTAGGCTGACATGACATAAACTTTTTACTTCTGTCATCACTGCACAGATTTACAGATATGTTTGAGAAGTAAGAAAGGCATTTGAGTACTGTACCTTCTGAACTGTAATTTTTCTTTCTAGACTTCCAGAAGGGGAAACAGAAGAGTTTCCTAAACCAAGCCTGGAACGTTGGCTAATTTCTCCATGACTAACTAACAGTAGGCTGTATTTTTCTAGTGTTGTGGCTGGCACTGGAGGGCCAGGCAAGGCTGAGCTGCCCCCTTGTGTGGACGTAGGCTTCCTTCTCTCCTTATGGGGGAGCAGGACTCTCAGTGCAGATGGCTGGCTGCGGTGGGAGAGGACACACTGGTCCGAGCCTCAGCACTGCCAGGCCTTTCTTGTCCTGGCTGGCTCCAGAATATTCAAAAGAGACAAAGACTCCCAATAGAACAGTCCCTGAGCAAAGGACATGACAAAATGCTTTTCCCTAGAAACCCACTGCATTAGAAAGCACTCAAACATTTCATGCTCTGCACCCTCCTGACCAGATTGAAAGAAGAATTTAAGAAAATGTTTTTTAACATGTTCATCCTTTCCCCTCCATTTTGTGTCCAGTGCAACTCATATCCTGGTAGGGACTTGTTTTTATAGCTTCCTCTTGATCCCTAGTGATTTCAGAACCTGTACCCATCTGTAAAGAGTGGAGGCTTTTTTTAAAAATTTCTTTAATATTTTTATTTTTGAGGGAGAGAGAGAGAAAGACCGAGCGCGAGCAGGGGAGGGGCATAGAGAGGGGAGACACAGAACCCAAAGCAGGCCCCAGGCTCTGAGCTGACAGCAGAAAACCAGATGCGGGGCTCAAACTTGTGAACCACGAGATCATGACCTGAGCCGAAGTCAGATGCTAAACCGACTGAGCCACCCAGCTGCCCCTACAGTGGAGGCTTTTGGTGGTCCCTTTTCAGCAACTCACTTTTCCTTTCTCTCTTTAGGATGTTGGAGATGATTTTCTATTTCTTTCCCCCCACTTTTCCCGTTCACTTGTATGCTGACCCCCTAGTGGAAAGTGAAGGTGAATGTAGGTCTTCCAGAGGTACAGAAGTGAGGGTCACACACAGGGCTGAGGGAGCACCAGCCCATTCATCTCTGTTGGCCCCATGTGTTCACTCTGTCAGGTTTTAAAGGGTCATTTCCTGACAACAGTCTTAGCTCCTGTCTTTGTTCATCCTGACATCCAAACTGGTGTGGGATGGAAATCTAGTACTTTACTCATTTCTATGGTGGAATTCAGCGAATAGAGCTGAGGAAAAATGACTGAAAAATCTTTTCTGTCTACCTCTTAATCTGTTTATTCTCAAAATCCTAATTCTTCCACTTTGTAATAAATTGGAACTTCTAATCATTCCATCTTCTCAATTCCTGCTGAAAAGAAATCCTCAGAAAATCATTAGCATAGTGCCTATAATAGTGTTAACAATTATTGTTATTGTTTTGTGTCAGAGTCATTGATGTTATTATAAACTCTTTGTAGAAATTCTGAATCGGCTTTGTACCTATTCTTACTTCCAGAGAGCATGATGTGTATTTACACAGCAAAAGTGAATTATAACGAGGCAGTTCCACACTCGTGCTGAGTAGACTGGTGTTCGTAATGGGAAGCTGTGAAAAGGACAATTCTGAATTACCACAAAAATTTGATGAAATGTATTTAGGCATTTAAAGACATTTTATTCCCTGTCTTTTGTCCTTCTAGACTTTGTGGATTTGAACCATTCTATGATGAAAGAGGTGATCAGTTCATGTTCAGGAGAATTCTGAATTGTGAATACTACTTTATCTCCCCCTGGTGGGATGAAGTATCTCTAAATGCCAAGGACTTGGTAAGTGTGATCAAAACAAAACAAATTTTAATTTTGTTTAATTTTAATTTGTTTCATTTTTAATTAGTTAATGGGCAGTGTCATTTTTTTAAAATTTGCCCCTCTTAATATCTTATTTCTTTATAATTGTATTTTTTATAAAACATATAAAAGGCACACTAATGCATTTTCCTTGTAGATAATGAAAAACAGATATGCCTGACTCATCACCAGCTGAATTATCACAAACTAAAAGTCACTACAGTATTAATTAGTGAGTTTTTACCATCTAGTCAAGGTAAAACCTTGCCTGTGAAGCCAGCTGTTCTAGGTGAATTCAAATATAATTTACACAGAATAATTCCATTTTAACCTGGCTTGCCTAGATTACCTAGATTTGATTATATTTCAAATAAGCATTGCATCTTGAGAGGTTCAAACTTATTAAAATATCCCAGTAGTAACACAAGTCCCATCATGCATCACTGGCATCATAAACAAGTTACACTCTACTGATAATTCATTTTGTTTGGTTTTTTGTTTGTTTTACTTGGGATCTCACTTAAGCTCATATTAAAGTTTGTGTGTATATCGTCACCGGAGATGGCCCACCTATTCTAAAATGAAGGGGATACTAGCATGGGATGAAAGCAGTAACCATCAATGGCTAGAGAAGAACCACCCAGAAATAACTAAAAGCTAACTTTTAAACCACAGAAGGCTAGCTCTCCAAGGGATCTTAGGAGTCATCGAATGTTTCCCTCCTTTTAAAGATGAGGGTGCTAAAGCCCAGAGAGGTGAACTGACTGTCCAAGGTCACACAGCTCCCCAGCGGAACAAATGATCCAGGTTTCCAGCCAATGCTCTTTTCCCTCCAAACTTTTTCTCCTTCCCATCCATGTTCTTTCATGGAACAAACCCCCTATAGACCATGACTTTTCAGTGCAGTCAGGCAGAGAGACAGTGTGTGTGATGTGTGGAGGCATCATCCCAACTCCTGGCTCAAGCCAGGCCCCACACGCCTGAACACTTCTTGAATCCATCCGCTTCTCCCCACTCCACCACCACTGCCCCTACCAGGCCTGTCCTCTCCTATGACCACTGCCACAACCCCCCTGTGGCCTTCCCACCTCCTCCATGCCCTTTTCAGGTAAGCTCTCCAAGCAGGATCCTGAGGCTCCTAGTAAATAAATCAATCCTGTCACTCTCCTGCTTTGAGGCCCTTAGGAGAAAATCCAAAATCTGTAATGAGATCTACACAGCACCACCTGGCCGGGAACCTGTCACCCTGCCCATGCCACCCATTTCACAGACTGTCCTCTGGTCTGTCTTCACACCAGGGTACCAGACTAACAGCCCCTCGTCAGGGTAGCTCAGCGTGTGGGCCGTTACTCTTTCCTCTGCTTTGTAACGTTCTTCCTCCTATCTTCCAGCCTCTTCCTCCATACTGCCTCTCTCTCACACGTGTGCACATACACACACGCACACACACACGTGCACACACACCTCTCGCATGGGTAACTCTTCATGTCAAGCCGCAGTTGCCATTTGACTCCCTCGGGGTAGCTTTGCCGCCCCTCACCTCCCGCTTCAGCAGTCCCTCCTTCCCACACCTGCTTTGTTCCTTCCGCCACTATTATTGCTTTGCCTCCAACTCATGCTTTCATGATGGTTGTTAGTTATATTTACTTGTGGAAAGGTCTTCCTTAATTGGACTGCAAGTTCTGGGAGAGGTCGAGGCATGTGTGCCCAGGTCTTAGTACCACGTGGGCATGTAGTGCAGACTCAGTAAATGTGTACTGAATGAAACAATGGATCAGGAAATAGACCATAGATTTTTAAAGTCTGACACACCTGAAGTGCCCCCTTTTTAAAGTTCCCCCTTTCTTACAACTACAGGTGTGACCTTGGGCTTGTTATCTAATCTCTCTACTTTAGTTTTCTTTTCTGGGATGATACAGTACCTCTGTCTAGATTATTGTGAGACTTAAGGATATATAATGCATGTTAACTAACTACCGTCAACTAACTCCATAACAGTTCCTTTACTTTCTTTTCATCTCTAATGAAAATTAAGTGGATAAGAGCATTAGCTGTGATATTCCTTCGTTCGGCTAATTTTTTTAAGTTTATTTATTTTGAAAGACAGCGTGAGTGGGGGAGGGGAAGAGAAAGGAAAGAGAGAGTCCCAAGCAGGCTCCGCACTGTCTGGGCAGAGCCAGATGTGGGGCTCAAACCCACAAAACTGCGAGATCATGAACCTGAGCCAAAACCTAGAGCTGGATGCTCAACCAATTGAGCCACCCAGGCACTCCTCAGCTAATTTTTTCTTAATTAATTTATTTTATTTTGAGAGAGAGAGAGAGAGAGAGCACACGTGCACAAGTGGGGGAGGGGCAGAGAGAGAGAATCCCAAGCAGGCTGCACATTGTCAGTGCAGAGCCTGATGCAGGGCTTGAACTCATGGATCGTGAGATCATGACCTGAGCTGACATCAAGAGTTGGATGCTTAACTGACTGAGCCACCCAGGCACCCCCATCCAGCTAAGTCTTACCTTTGAGCTAATAAATTTATGAAACTTCAGAACTAACAGAGTCCTTGAGTACCACAGCTGTGTACTTACCAGAAGAACCTGCATCTGTTCTGATAACAGCAGGGGAACAGTGCCAACACATGGTGGAGTCAGGTTGTGAGGGGAGCTGTCGGATCAAGGCAAGGCTTTGGGTTTGAATCTTGGCAGGATCACCGGGTCTCTCTGACCTTCAGCAAGTTTAACAATTCAGTGCATTCGTATCTTCAGATGTAAAGATTAATGCTGACATGTGGAATTTGGGGGAACATTCTGAATTTCAGTAAATTCTTTGTCTTTTCATGAGGATGAGGATGGTAATGATGAGGAGGAGGAAAAAGACCATTGAAAAACGGGAGGGAAATAATATTGTGAATTGTTGCTAAAGATTAGGTGCCATTTACATAAAATTATTAGGACACGTATCCCACACGTTATAGGGGGACTGCAATCAGATTTTTACTTCCTTCTGCACATTCATTTTCCTTAACCACCTGTGCCTCCCACCACCCCCTCTCAGAGTTTTAGCCCAAACAACCTCACATCTCTACCCTCTACAAATTTTGCCTCTTACCCCAAACACACATTTCTTTGCAAATTTTACAGAAAAGAAGTAAAAGGAGAACCAGGTATGTGTTCTTCATTTGAGTTGCTGCCTGATTTGTGTTAGCCTGTGTTCAGTTCTTCTTACCTTATCACAGTTAGGAAGACCTTAGGCCTACGACACCAAAAGCCCCTCATTTGCCACATGCGCAGACTGAAGGCCAGGGGCGTTGACGGACTGCCATGGAGGCGCTGTGGTAGAGTAGCCACAAAATGAGCTCTGAGGTAAGACAGACGTGAGTTTGCACACAGCCTCCACCAATTACAAGTTGTCCGACCTTAGGTAAGGCACTACATCTTTCTGAGCTTCCTCTCATCCCTCATTTATGAATTGGAGCTAATAGTTCCAAGTTGGTAAGGTCATGGAAAGAATTATATGAATTTTGAAACATTTTTATATGCACATAAGAGTGTATTTACAAAGGAATGAAGGTGGAAATGAGATCATATAAGAAAAGGGCCTAGGAGAATGTCCACAGGGACTCAGTTAGTATGTGGGTCTTTGTCTAGGGTCACAAAAGTAGGTAAGAGATGTAACTGGGCTTGAACATGCCTCCTAACTCCAAATAGTCTCTGCCTCATTCCAGGTCACCCTTTCTGAGCCCAGGGCCAGAGATTATTTTGGTTGTTGATCTCCCTGGCAATTTATTATCTGCTCATCCTCAGGGGTCAACCTCCAGAATGGTCTGCCATGGGTTGAATTCAGTCCTTTAAACAAATCATGCCCCTAAACCACTGACACCTTTGCTTTGATTCTAAATAGGCTTTTACTCCAGCACTTGGCTTATTCCTTCAAAACCCTGAAGGTATTAGAAAGAATGAACTTTATCATAGAGTCATGGGATAAGAGTAAGGACTATGGTACTGTCCCTTTGATGCCATTTAATCCCCAAAGAAAACATGATGGATGCACGATGATACTATCTCCACTGAGATACAACAAATTCTGAATTATTTTTTTTTAACGTTTTTATTTATTTTTGAGACAGAGAGAGATAGAGCATGAACGGGGGAGGGTCAGAAAGAGAGGGAGACACAGAATCTGAAACAGGCTCCAGGCTCTGAGCTGTCAGCACAGAGTCCGACGCGGGGCTCGAACCCACAAACTGCGAGATCGTGACCTGAGCTGAAGTCGGACACTTAGCCGACTGAGCCACCCAGGCGCCCCAACAAGTTCTGAATTCTAAGTGGTATGAAGTACAGCCTAGAATTATTCAGATGCTGGTTCTCCTTCAGACAGCTTCCAGTCCATAGGCAAGCCAGGACCTGTTTCTTTAACCTCCCTTGGAAAACTGTCTGCAAGTTTAGGCTCGTAGCTGGTGCACACCACTGTCTTCTCAGACCCCCTCAGCCGCTGCTACCTGAAGCTATCAGTACAGTGACTACTGACGGCTTAAAAGCTTTTTTTTTTTTTAATGTATATTTCATGGTATTGCTAGGAAAATAGAAGTTCGGGCAAGCCGACGGGCAAGCCATAAAAAAATCTCCCTAAGAAATCTATGGTTCTTTATCGTTTCAGGTTAGAAAATTAATTGTTTTGGATCCTAAGAAACGGCTGACTACTTTCCAAGCTCTCCAGCACCCATGGGTCACAGGCAAAGCAGCTAATTTTGTACACATGGATACTGCTCAAAAGAAGCTCCAAGAATTCAATGCCCGACGCAAGCTTAAGGTAAGATTTGTAGACTTGTTTTGTTCTGTTAAAAAAAAAAAATCTCTCTCTTAGTTTGAACTATTAAAGATAATTCCACTATTCTTCATCTAATAATATTATTTATCTCCTATGGTACCAGGGAAAATCCTGCTTTGAAATCCCAACAATGTAAAGCCACTGACAGTCATGTTATTCTCTCTTAAGAATTCATTATTGGGGCACCTGGGTGGCTCAGTCGGTTAAGTGTCCAACTTCAGCTCAGGTCATGATCTCCCGGTCCATGAGTTCAAGCCCTGTGTCAGGCTCTTTGCTGATAGCTCAGAGCCTGGAGCCTGCTTCAGATTCTGTGTCTCCCTCTTTCTCTGTCCCTTCCCCACTCATGCCCTCACTCTCTCTCTCTCTCTTTCTCTCTCTCCCCCAGAAATAAATAAGCATTAAAAATTTTTAAAAGAATTCATTATTAATAAAGGGAAATGTGTTATATGTTGAGATTTACTCACCAAACACATTATCACTGCTACTCATTTAATTGTGACTGAACTGCTTAAACAGCATTGCTCAGGAAACTGGTACTTATTCAGAAAGTTTTCTTTCTGAATATGTGAAAATTGGGAAACTTTTAAAAACTATAATGTAATGTAGATAAATTACAATACTTGGTAAAAATTAAAATGCAATTAACCTTTGAACAATCCTGGGTTTAGGGGCACCAACCCCTCAACACAGTTGATCTACCTATAACTTTTGGCTCCCCCAAAACTTAATCACTAATAGCCTACTGTTGACTGGTAGCCTTAGAGATAACAGTCAATTAATGCATATTTTTTATGTTCATTGTTTTATGTACTATATCCTTACAATAATACCTAATTTTTTCTTAACATTTCGGGTATTTCTAGGCTACATACTTCATCTGTGAGTTTTTTCAAATTGTTGAAAATCTCCAAAAAACTTTTCAATGTATCTATTGAAAAAAATCTGCATGTAAATGGACCCTTGCAATTCAAACGCATGTTGTTCACGTGTCAACTGTAATTCATGTGATACAGAAAACTGTCCAAAATATATCTTTTTATAGAATATATACATAGAAGATATATTAGATGCTTTTCTCTTACATAATGGTGTTTAGGACTGACTGTATATCCAGAGAATTTCAGAGAACAGCTGAAGGTCAAAAATAACGTTCAATTCAGCCATCACTTACAGGCTGATAAAGACTAAATGAACCTTAAGGGCTCTGTGGTCAAATTGATCTGAAATACTATGGATTAAATAACCTTGACTGAACCCAGGACTTCTCAAACAAACCTAACCATGGAATTCTTTTGTCACATAATACTAGTGTTCCATGAAACAAATACTTTAGGAAACCAAGTCCAAAATATTTGAAACCAGGTTATCCATGGGCAAACATATTTACTCAAGCTTTCACTGGTCCAGATGATTAAATACTCTAGCTTGGGATTAAAGAGATTTTTCTGTTTATGCTCCAAACAAGTTTTCATTCAACCATCTTGGAATAATAAATATGTCTGGAACATGCAAAGCTGAGATGGAGCTCTGATTGGGGATTTTAAGTGTAGGTGACACCTGACACTTCTCTGTTTCTAATCAGGCAGCAGTGAAGGCCGTGGTGGCCTCTTCCCGGCTGGGAAGCGCCAGCAGCAGCCACAGCAGCATCCAAGAGAGCCAGAAGGCCGGCCAGGCACCTTCTTCGATTCAGGATGGCAGTGAAGATGTTAAAGCTATCTCAGAAGGAGAGGAAGTTCAAGGAAGTGGGGCCCCAGTGGCAGTTGAGCGGGCAGAGGCTGAGCTGATGAAGGTACAGGCCGTAGAAGAAGTTAAAGATGCTGATATAAGTGCTGCCAAGGCCGCCAGTGCGGTGCCCAAAGCACTAGAAGATGGGACAAAGGTGGCTGACCCGGGAATCGAGGAGGGCCTAGTAGAGGAGAAGCTGAAGACCTCGGAGGAAGCAGCAGCCTCCAAACAAGAGCAAGAAAACCCGGCTGTGGTATTTGGAGCTCAGCAGAATGATGTGATCCTGCCAGAGTACTGATTTGGCTTCTTTCCAGTCGGGAGGCCAAATGCGGGCACTTTGTATGTTTTGTCCTTCAGCAAGGAAGATGTGGAAGCATGATCTGCATTATAGTGATTCTGTTTTTTGAGGTGAAAAAAAAATACATATATATCAGTTGGTAATCCTAACTTCATGCATGTGACTGCTTTATGAAAAAATAGTGTCTTCTGTGGTATGTAATGGATACCTAATGCTGATGAGTTAAATTTGAAATTTTGAGTAAACAACATACATTTTAAAAACATACATTTTCAGGGACCAGTAGCATACATTTGAAGTAACTAGTAACACATTGTTTTTGCTTTGAAAACCTAGCCATCATACATCCTTTGGATTTCTTCACAAGGCAGTAATTCCTTTGGATTGTTGCTCAATATTAGGTAATGCTAGAAGACATGTTCCCATGGCATTCACATGATACTTTTCAGTGTGTTCAAACTGTTTACAAGGAGATGGTTATAGGGTGCAGTTTTATGGTACATATAAAAAATCCCACTTACAATGGTAAGAAGTTGAAGCATACTTAAGGGCCATGAAACAAAATGCCCTTAAGGCTTGTGTAGCAAATGCTTTCTAATTTTGTCCTTATTTATACACACTATATTACTAATAACCAAAAATGTTCTATCACAAAATCCTGCCATTTTACAATCCTGGAGAAAGTATTTTACAGACTCCTGCTGAGAGATATATCCCTTCCTTCCCATGCTAATACAGTTTCTTTCTCATGGACAACACTTAAGGTAGGCTAAAGAAACTGAGGGAAGAGAAGGAGCTAAGGCCTAGACCTAAACTAACAAAGGTTGACTGCTTGTCATTTTCAGATACAATTGGATTTATTCATGAGTTTGTACAACTTTAAAGACCGTGACATTTTTATGAATAAACTCTGTATTTACCAAGTTTCAAATATTCAGAAAAATCTACCCCACAGGCTGGTGCCAAAATGTCTGAATAGAGTGAGAATAATATTCCATTATAAGATCATCCACTTTACTAGAGTAAGGAAACTTTTGTTTATGAAAGTCCTTTTTCCCTTCAGTTGATGATGAACTAGATATATTGCTTATGAACTAAAGATATTTCAGAAAATCTGGTATATCTTTTTCTCATACTTGGAATAGAAGTGCCCACATCTTACAATGTAGTTTTTTAGTTTCCATGCCAAGAAATTTAGGACAGTGCAACATTTTATTTGCCTTAAAAAACAAAAACAAAAACAAAAAGAAACAAAGAAAAAGCACTGATTTCAAATCAGACTCACAAGAAGCTGTAACATTAGACCTAATACTTCATTATGATTTTTTTTCAAAGTATTTTTCTTTGATTTTTCATATGAACACTTTTCCCTTATAGAAACCACACCTAAATTCCAAGTACCTCATATTTCTTTCTAGTTTGAGATGAAGTGAACATTTTTATCAAATTATGCATCACAAATAGGTTTCCTCAGTTTTAAAAAAAGGATTATTTTCAGAGACCAAAATATGGACAGTAAAAATGACTGTCACATAAAAATCTTCACCGAAAAAAGATCTTAAATTCTTTTGGCTCTTCCTCAAAACTGTCAAATTGGAAAATGAAATTAAATCTCTGGTTCCTTCGGGCTCCTGGACCTTGGTAGATATTCTGCTTTCCAAGCGCAAACCTTCCTTTACTACTGTTGTCATAAGAAGAAAAGGTAGGACTTCTCATCGTCCGTGGTTTAAGGGCCTGATGGGTCACAGACATGGACAGAGGAAAAAGCCCTTAAAGAGCACATCATCTGGGCTCAGAAGATTATTTTTTGTTTTAGCTAGTTGAGAGTACTTATTTTCTCCCGTTTCTTTCCTTCCTTCTTTATTCTCTCAGAATTTCCAGGTTAGTAATTATAAAGGGCTCACTCTTTTTAATCTTTAAGAATGCCTTCTTCACTAAGCATTAACATTTCCATTTAAGAAGATCAATTGCCCGGTGTGCTTTTCCTAATGAGACTTAACAGGCAGATAGGGTCGTTGTCCCATATACTGGAAAAGGAAAGAAGAGAGGGAAATGGATCTTACTGGACAGTGGCATTGTTGGAACATCATTAGGCGTTGCCCTTCCGGGCCCTGTCCACCCCCACAGTGTTCCGAGGGAGGGCAGTCATTCTCTGATCCATCACTCAGGCTGACTGCGCTGCCTGTGGCCTGTGTTAACAGGAGCTCCAGCAGTAGCGGATGCGAAAGGCTAGTGTGTGTTTAAGAATTTACCCATTTATGTTGTATGGAAACCAATTTGTCAATAAATTTCATATATATATAAAAAAAAAAAAGAATTTACCCATTTAAATGAGTACCCATGCCTTTTCCTTGGTGAGTACTTGAGCACCTGAGGGTGATTTCTTCTATTTTTTTTTTAACCTGTAAATTGCACTTTCTAAAGATTAACGGGAGTTTTAAATTTTGACTTTAAAAGATGAAGTCCTGATGATGCCAGAATAGTGACTTTGTCATTTCAATGCAAAAACAAGTCAGACTTTCACAAAAATTGGTCATTTCAGCCAAACGATTCAATCTAAGATTTAACAGAAATACAATCTGTTAGGATAATTAGATTAACCATTTTGAAAGAACAACAAACATTTATCTTCTTTATTTAAAAGAGATCTGTTATCTATCTCAAAGATTAACTTAGCTAGGGGCGCCTGGGTGGCTTAGTCCATTAAGCATCTGACTTCAGCTCAGGTCATGATCTCGTGTTCATGAGTTCTAGCCCCACATTGGACTCTGCTGACAGCTGAGAGCCTGGAGCCTGTTTTGAATTCTGTGTCTCCCTCTCTTTCTGCCCCTCCCCTGCTCATGCTCTCTCTCTCTCAAAAGTAAACATTAAAAAAAACAACAACCCCACAAAGATTACTTAGCTAAATAATGGTAGACTGTTGTAGAGAGAGCCTTAATTTGACAAACTCTTTCATAATGTTACCTTTAATTAAGACAATATAGTCACAAAGCAAAAACATTAAGGTTATTTTAGCACAGAACAATAAATTCTGTTTTGCATTTTAGAGCTGACAGTTAATACATTATTGATTTTTGTTTCTCAAATAAGTTCAGATACATAGCATGAACTAGACTATTTTACCATGAAGAATTATGGTAATTATTATTTCTCACATTTAAAAAGTCTAGTCAGAATCCCACTGGGTTTTTCAGGCTGTAAGAGCTCATTTGCCCCACAAATACATAAATAAGGGAGAAATTAGAATAACATGGTTGTAGAAGTTATCATATAGAACAAGTGCTATAATCCCAATGTATAATCAATATGAAAAATTGAGATATTTTGAATTTATTATTTTTATATTGTTTTAAAAATCAGGAGTACATATATATATATATATATATATATGTTACACCTTTAGGACATCAAGTGCTCAATAGCCACACATGACTAGTGGCTAATGTTTTGGAACAAAACTGTTCTAGAGCGTACTTCTAAAGCAAAAATGACACATGAATTTCTATGCTTAGATTTGAGCTGCCTCAGTTTTCCGTACTGATGAGTTGGTAGGGGGCCAAAAAGAAAATGTTTCCGAAATGTCACAGACCAAAATAAGTAAAAACTCTATTGGCCACATCTGCTTAATCATGTACTTCAAAGGAAGATTTCCCATCACGACTTTTAGAGAACAATGCCTTCCTGGGCATTGCAAAATTGTTTCCCACAGTCCCTCTAATCCCTCTCTGGGCCCTGGAATCTTGACTTCAGGCTCGAGTCTCCTGAGTACTGCCATAACATCAACAGTATTCTTGTGTATGAAACCATGTGTCCCCACTCAGGAGGGACTACACACAGACCCTTAATAGGATTTTTTTAAGGCTGGACTGAGGTGGGCATCATTTTGTTACAGGCAATATTTTGTTCTACAAATCACCCGAACATACTAAATTCGTGTGATGAAGATCGTTTGGGGAGGGTGAGGATATCATCCCAGTAACCCCCAAAATAAGAATGACCGTTGGCTGGATCTTTTTAGATTTCCTCAGAACTGTTCAGTCAACACTGCCATTATACATGGATTCAAAGACTTAGAATTTTCTTATATACTGCTATTTTAGAATAGTCCTCAAAGTTCTATAGCCATGTTGAGTGGCAAACTTAAAAAAAGAAAGGAATAGTTTGCCTATTACTGTGACCTCAATTACATAGTATTTGAAACATATTTTGTAATTTAGAATATCTAGCAACCCCTATTTCCAGTTTCACATGCAAGGTAACTGTTGGTGGATTGCCTACAGACCGAAGATTTAGAGCCATTTTGTTTCATAATTCAGTTTTTATTTCACAGAAGCATCTGGTTGCATTTCAAATTAGAAAAAAAAAAAAAAGTAAATGCCAGAAAAGGCAAAGAGTAAAATTACTAAGCCATTTATTCTGTTTTAGGATTGTTCTTGCAAAGCAAATGCAAAAACAAACAAACAAAAACCAGAAAGAAAGAAAGAGAAAGAAAGAAAGAAAGAAAGAACAGAAAAACAAAAGTCAACGAAGTGAATCAGCACTCGGTTTTTCTGGATGAAGGTTGACTCCACGAAAAATTGAAATAAATATACCGAGCAGAGTCAATTACATAATTACAATGCCATTATGTAATTTATCGTCATTGTGGAGTATAGACTGGTTATGTAGGTCTGCTTTAGATGGTGCAAAGTTTCCAGACATAATAGGATTTGTAGTATCCTTACAATCACTGTCTCTTAGGTCATATTCCAATTTCCTCAATGTTCATCACAGATATGTTCCCGATTAGGGTCGTTGCTAACATTTGAGCATTTACTAGTTAAATACTGCTTAATGGCTAGACTGTGTGTCGCCCGTGATTTTTAAAAACATTATGTGCATGCAATTGCAATATTAATATTACAATATTCATAACTACATGATGAATAGAAATGTACCCAATAATTTTCTATACATTTTTTTCAAAGTCCTTTTCTCCCCTTGGCACAACTCAGGGTGAGTTTCTGGTTCCTTGACAAATAAGGGGGAAAAAAGACGACTGGAGAGAGATCAGCTACCCACCATGGTTACCAAGTTCATCATTTCCTCTTTCTACATTCTGATCTACTAAGGGCCAGTTTTTGTCATTATTACTCCTTTCAGATATCACCTGAGATCAGATAATGTAATCTCAGCTCACAAAGCCCAACCATTTATATACTTACCTTGGAGAGCAATAACAAACTTGACTAATTTATGTTGGCTTGTTTAAAATTCCAATTTTCATAAATGCTTGTGATATACTCTAGAGGATTTGATTGCATGATTTTAACTTCCTTCAAGACTCAACCTTTTCCCTGTTACCTGGCCCAGAGGTCCACCTAGGGCAAGATGGAAGCCTTGAATGAGAGCGGACCATCTGACTCCTTCACAGGAATCAGACATTGCTCAGAAGACACTAGGCGTCTGACCTGGCTGAGCTCAAATGAGCCAGATGGAAGGAAATCTCTTCCCATGCTCTGACTGAAACTGATGCTGTTTGAATACTGGTATATTGCTATTATTCAGTATGAAAAAATGGGATTCCACGAGTCAGTTACTCTTCCCTGTGTCTTGGTTTGCTACCACTTGTCCCAAATCAATGTTTTGCTTCATCCTTCTGGCCATCAGGCTGCCCTCTAGGCTTGTGAGATCTGCTAAAACCCTGGAAGGAGTATCCCAGACTGGTTGGAGAAATGTGGGGCCCTTGGTGGCCCACAATTTAGTTTGAAACTCTAAGCAGCAATGCTAAGACTACAAAATCATGCTTGTTATTAATAGTTGTTTTCAGCACATTTTGAAGATTGACCTGGAAAACCCATGGATATGGAATATTTATATCTGTGTAATTTTTGTTGTGACTCATTGTTAAAAATGACATTTAATCTTCAGTCAGTTAAAATACTATTTTCCATTTAAAATACTATTTTGGGATATTCAAATACAATAGGCTTCACATTAGAATTTTTGAAAGCTATTGTTTTTCCCTAAGTGCTCTCACTCTGATAATCAGTTGTAGAAAAAATGTACGAGGTTGGTCCTTTCTTTGTCCTTTCCTTGTTACATGTATAGTAGTTAATCTGGTTTGTAAAAGATACAAGTAAGTATGACTATCAATTGAAAACTGTCATCTTATAGCTGCTCCCTGTTAACCTGACCTATTTTATCGTTTATCATGCAGCGACTTACATTAGCATAGAGTACAAATAACATATTCACGAGTTATGATTTTGTTTACATTTTTATTGTCCAGGTTCTTACGTTAGAATTTCCCAAGGTGTTTCTATTCATACATCCTTAGTCTCAGTATTATTTTCATGGTCTTCCCAAAGCCAAAAGAATTATCTAACATGTCCATTTATTAAGTACTTAGGTCCAAACAACATAATAGTAGTATTGCATTCCATATCTGATAGATGTTGCTGTGTTTCCCTTGAAAAGTTAAAATTTCTTGTGAGTTCACTGAGTGGGAACAGCAGACAGGGGTTTAAAAAGGTTCAAGTAATTCCTTATGCCCAATGAACTAAGCGTATCAGGCAAAAGATATTATTAGTAGTAAATGAGTTAGAAGCTGATGTTTATACTTTCTTATTTGAATATCGATGATCATTCTTTTATCTATGGTCTTTATGATATACATATAAAACTTATATGTGCATTTTTTAAAAAGCAATTTCCACATAATAGCCCAAGGAAATAAATTTAAATTTCCAAAGAATAATTTTCAGGAATCAGGCAAACTATGGTTCACAGACCAAATCCACCAGAAGCCTGTTTTTATAAATAAAGTTTTTATTGGAACATGACCATGCTCATTTATTTACATATTGTCTGGTTGCTTTCATGCTACTAGAACAGAGTTGAGAAGTTTCAACAGAGAGAACTGGATAGCCCAGCAAAGCGTAACATGTCTATCTGGCTCTCTACAGAAAAAAAAACCTGATGACCCTGGCCTATCATGGCACCCATGCTTTTTTGCGAACATCTGAGAGATTTCCATGACTTTCCTCTACTTAACGTAAGGTTCTAATTCCCAGAGGAAGCTAGGAGAGCTTTGTCTCACAACAGAGCAGATTGTCTCACAACAATAATTGTGCTGTCTGTACAACTTAACACTGAAGTATCCCTACAGAACTAAAAATTCCAAATGGCATCATTCCTGAAAAAAATTAATTTAGAATATGAATTGACTTTGTTCAGAGAGGAATTAAAAAAGATTTCTAGCATTTTGAGCATGTTTTAGAAATTTGATCCTTATATTTAAAATCACGTAAATGACATCTTACACTGATACTTGCTCACATTTAAGTCGGTCTTCAGCTGTTACTTCAGTAAACTAAGAAGTAACAGAGCCTTTGGTTTTGAATCCTTCAGAATATTCTTAAGTAATTTATAACAACTGGGTTTTCATTCAACCAGTTTTAGTAAATAATATGCTTTATTATGTGGCTTTCTATGACAATAACTTGCTCACCAATAGTTCACTGACAGGAAAACAGCCATTTCTTTTATGTAAGGAAACTACTTTCCAATCCCCATGTTTTTCTGAGGATATTCTGAGAGATATTTCATTTCTTTCAAAAGAGAGGGCCTTGAATAAATGCTTGCTTTTACTTTTCTTACATATTTAGAAATCCAAGAAGGGCCCTTCTCTTAGTCTATTTCTGTCACAGAGAAATGATTCATTTCACAATATCTGCCTTAAGGGAAGCAGGTAACCCAGATACTGAGAAATGTAGGTATGCGTGACCTTTGTTGACTTTGAACATCTGTAGCCAAAGGTTACAAATGAGATATTGAGTACAAGACCTATTATCAGCCTATTATTAGGAATATCTAAACGTCTATCATGATTCTAACTAAATTCTATACTGCTTTCTTTAAAGCGCTGCAGTAATTAATCATATGATGTGCCGCTGGGATACACTGGACTCAGGAGAAAAGAGATCACTTGCCTGCCACTTCCTCACGGCTCATGTGCAAGATGGAGACTCTACTGGACAGGAGAGGCAAGACATAAAGATTAGGATTTCACACTCCCACCTCCCCATTTTTATTGATTGGTCAGAGCTTGAAGGCAGTTGTTAATAGACTTAAAATCATGTTTCTACATTTCTCTCAATAATTGGGTCACCTGCTTCCCTTAGAAATGAATAGACCAAAGTCAATAGCTAATTTTCCCCTCAGAACCATAAATTAGACAGTAGTACTAGTTTAGGGGATATTAGGCCTGTATCACAAGCTCACTTTAAGGAAATGATTTGCCAATTTTGAAGCTTCCCAGTAGGCCATCTCAGACACCCATTTTCTCAGTAAACTTTCACTGAGAAACAGTTACGTACAGTGAAGGAGTCAGAGATGAATTAAGCCCAGTGCTATATCCTCTGAGAGTGAACTTTTTAGTTGGAGAGAAAAAAACGTGTGCATACACGGCCTGTGCCAAATCTAAGCGAGGGATTAAGTCGTCTAGGGATGGCAAGAAGGAAAAGCTCCCGTCTGCCTAGAATGATGATTGAGGAAAGCATGGGAACCTAGGCTGGATTTGAAGGTTGGGGACAATCTTTGCAGGGAGGAAGGAGGAAGGGGCCAGGTCTGGCTGAGAAATCTACAGAGTGGAAAAATTCCAGGCAAAGTGGTGAAGGGGCAATACTGGTATGAAAGGCCAAACTCTGCAGGGAAGTGTCACTAAGTCTGCAGAAAGAGGCTTGGATCTTGTGCAAAATTTAATTAGAACTTCTCACTCCTTTCTTATTCTGGGTAGATAAGTGTGCAGCATTTCCTCAGAGCATCTAGCCCTCTGTGATCTCCTACATGGAGATTGATCGGCTAATTTGGTGCATCCCTAAGTAGAATAAAAAAATCACCCAACACATCGAAGACGTTTTTTTCAAGTCACTAGTTGAAGCAAAGCCTCTGTCACTAAAAGCAAAAACTGTGCTGGCTGGGTCTCCACTAACAAAGCAGAGTAGACAATGATGGTGATTTCTGAGAAAGCTTTGCAAAACTCCAGTATCGGAATAACTCTGTGGCTAGCAAATTGCCTAACTACTCGCCAAAGTTTTGCCAGTAGAGGCCCACGTCAAGGTTCCTTCTGCCATAGTAACCTTCACCTTTAAATGATCAGACCCAAAAGGGCGATCCCCACAGAGATAGAATCACACCTTAAAGTTTAGACTTCGAGATGACTTGTATAAAAAAGCTTAGTCCCAGACAACAAAATGTGAAATTTTCAGAACTGCTTTCCTCAAACATCAGGCTGGTTCTGGCAAGGCCTTTCTTCTACCTCTCCCTCCCTTTTGCCTCTTTACACACCCTTCTATAAATCCCTTTTTATATCACTCATTGCAGGCAGCATTTTACATCCATCTTCAAGAAACTTACTTTTAAATATTTACCAACTAGAGTTAGACTACAGTATACACACTTTTAGTAGCCTTGCCCACTTTGCTGTCTCAGATAATGTCTGTGAGTAGTGAATGGCTGCATTACTTCTCAGGACAAATGAAATGACAAAGGATGGGACAAAGAAGGGACAAAGGTAGACTGTCATCTGAGTGATAGAAAAGAAGCAAAGACAGATACTGTGAGTATACAGGAAATACAACTTAGCAGTCATTGAGAAACGAATACTTCCTACCAGGGTTTTTCAGGCTTGTGACATGAGCTGGTAGGTCTTTTTTAGTTTGACCTAGAGGAAAAATTTGTATTCCTGGGTTATTGAACGTTTGCTAGACTAAAGGGACATAAACTCAGAGCAGCATGGAAGATTAGGTTCATGGAATACCGTTACATACAGGAAAACTACATCTCCAATAGACTGCCAGCCATTAGCCAAAACCAGGTGCATGTAGGATCTGGGGGACAAAGAAAAAGTATAAATATTTCAGTTTACACAGCCAAGATCACAGGCTATCTTCCCAATGTCTGACTGAAAAGTACTGAAAAAGGAGCTGTGAAGATTTCATTTCTAATCTGTCAAAATGGTGCTATTGACTCCTTCATACAGAGATATATTATAATATTTTTTAGGTAAACATGTAAGCTGACCTAGGCCATAATGTAAATACAGAAGATGTTTGTAGAGAATTCATCCAAATCATGCCCATTTGCTTTTGATTGAGCTACTCTATTCTTCAATGGCAGTGACTGACCGGAGTCCCTGCTTCCCACAGATGGGACACAGAGTCCTTGGCTGTCTCAGCTGCCCCAAACCTGGGGCAGACAACATGACAGCCATAGACAGCTGTTGCTTCTTGGACTCAGGTTGGATAGCCTGATTAAATGACTAAACATGCTCATTTTTTGGTGTTTCCTGGGAACATAAAAGAAGAACGTGTGACATGTGGCAAAATGGATGTTGGTAGACTATTGAAATTGACCTCAGTGAGGGCCAATGTTACTTTGTGTTAGTACACCCAGATGTGTCAGAGCATGCCAAAAGAAGCATATACCTTACTGCTGCGAAATCTGTAAAGCGATTTGCATGTACAGTATGATAATAAATCATCTAAGAGCCCGCCAAAAGTTTGCATTCTGTGATTTGAAATGTTACAATTCATGAGTGACACATGGACATTTTCCTTACATCTGACATAGGGAGTTGAATTATTTTCCCTTTCTCCCAGATAAAATTACACTGAGCTTCCTATCATTTTTAAACACTATACAGGGATGTCATGAAAGTCATAAAGTTATTAAAAATTAAAAAGGGACCTAACTAATCATTTAATCCAAGAAGCTCATTTTATTAAAGAGAAGTGACACCTAGGGAGGTAATGACTTATCTGAGGTCAAGTTGGTGGCTAGGACGAGAACAGATCTGGGTTGTCCATCTCCTGGCTCAGTGCTCCCGCTGCTGGGAAGTCAATTCACTGGATAAAAGTTAAATTCAGTACTTCATAGAAAAACTGATTTTCCATTATAAAAATTTGAAAATACAGAAAAGGAGAAAATTACCATAATAACACATTCCAAAGACAGACACGATTGGTTTTACTCTTTACTTTTTTCTCACAGACTTGTAATCATATCGTAGATTTTTGGTACCAGCCTATCACTATAGCACAACCATTTCTACATAGGCTTCACAAACATTTATGAGAGATGCTTAATAATCCAATCTCAATTCTTTCTTTTCTCGGTAATACTAAAAGTCTTTTCAGTGTTTGGGGAAATCTATCCTAAGGAAATAATCCTAATGTGGAATTGCTGGGCCACATGATGTTCAGTGGTCACTTCATGATGGTGCTTTCAAACCTCCAGGACCTGAGAATGAGAGGCAGACACTGCACTTTCACTCTTAAGAAGCTGATTGTTAACAGCATGAGTTGTAAAAAGAGCTGAAAGCCTTGAGCTTGGCCACTCAGTCAGTGGGCGAGCATTTGTGTGAGATTATCTGTGGGGAAGGGAATCACGTGACAGTGGGGCTAACTCTCAGAATTGCAGCTTGCTACTACCATTGGGTCCAAAATGCTTGCTTTGTGGCGAAGACACACTTACCCTGAACAGTGACTTCTCAACGGAGGGAAATGCTAGAGAAAAATAACCTCTCCCATCTGCAAGTCCATTTCCAACCATATGAACATATTTTTATTTCAACCTAGTTTTGCACAACCTCTGGACTACTTCCTTTCATAAAAAATCAGCTGCCTTGTACTTAAGGGCTGTCACTAAATCAAAACCTAAATAGGAAGGTAAAGCTCCTGAAAAAAAATACTATCCAAATAATGACTAAAAAGCCTAGTTTAGCACTTTTACACTATGCTTCCAACATTATTTTTACTAGCACACCACACTCCCCTAATTACCTGTGCAGCTGATAACACAGGTAGCACGGATCCATCCACCCTCCAACTCTTGGGATACATTTGCAGGTCATGTGTTCCGGCAATTTTCTGTCATCTCATAGCTACAGAAGCCTTCATCCATAGTGGACCCTTTGCTCCAGGGGAATAGAATAATATAATTCTCTTATGGGGAATAGAATAACACCTATTATATATTCTGAAAATATTACGGTGTAATAGAAACAGGTCATTCTTGTTGACACCAGCCATTAACAATCTACAGATGGGGTGCCTGGGTGGCTCAGGCAGGTAAGCATCCGACTTCAGCTCAGGTCATGATCTGAGTTCGTGAGTTTGGGCTCCGCATCAGGCTCTGTGCTGACAGCTCCAAGCCTGGAGCTTGCTTTGGATTCTGTGTCTCCCTCTCTCTCTGCCCCTCCCCTGTTTGCACTATGTCTCTCTCTCAAAAATAAATAAGCATTAAAAAAAATTAACAACCTACAGAGGAAGCTCCATTGCTTCTAAGAATAGCTATGTAGTGTCTATCATGTAAAAGAGGCCCAGTAAGTTTTTCATGAAGTGAATGACTACTTTGCTATTTTCATTTCTATTTTGGTAGTCTTATCATTTTCCTGCTGAGATTTGAAAGAGCCTTATACACACTTTCCAGAGCTGATCCACTAAGAGATGCTATGGTTGGCTATCCAAAGAGTCATTCATCACCATCCCTCTCTTCAAGAGGCTGGAAATTCTTATGCTTGCCTCCCTAACCATCCTTACAGCTGGGGGGGGGGGGGGGTCATGTGGCAGAGACTACTGGAGAAGAAAGCTAGTGGAGGCTTCTGGGAAAGCGTTTGCTTCCCTGATAGAAGAGACCAGTGCGTGTTGCCATGCCTTCCCCTGCTTCTTGACTTGAATGCACATGTAATTTTCAGGGCTAGTCAATCACCTTATCATTATGAGAGAAAGATAAAAACTGTAGAAACTCTGGCCCTGACATCTTTGAGCTGATAAACCCTAAATTACCTATATCCAGATTTTTTATTAAATGAGAAAAAACACTTTGTTGAAACCATGTCATAGTGATTATTTTCTAGTGCATACTGCCCACAGTATCCATAATACTTTGTGGTAACATAGATCAAGGGTCTGTGTCGTCGCTACTTCTGGATTTCTTCAACTTCAAATGAAATTATGACAATTCCTAGCCAAGTTAACACAGTTATTTAAACGTGGGCACAACAAACCCTGTGTATATGTTACTGAAATAAGGGAATAACACATTCATCATCATCTTGGCTATATAATAGCAAACCAAAATTCAGCAGTATTTTGGCTAATATTATATGAGACTTTGGTGCGAGATAAGCATGTGAGTTACTAATCTTTATTTTCCAGTTTATATTTTTCTTTTGTAAGAGTTTACAAAATTAAATTACATACTTTAAGTTCAGATACATGAAACTATTTGCCAGTACTTAAGGTTAATACAACTCAGACAGTGTCAATGATTATGAATGTCTAGTAATTTTATTCTGAAATATTTCATAGCAATTTAAAAATAAATACACAGTTTATATTAAAACATGCTTTTATTAAAGGTTCCAGTTTCACATTGGCTCATAAAAGAATTATAAACTTTTTAAAAAATAAAATCTATATATAGTATAGCTTTTATTGAATTGCAAGAGACAAACTTTTATTTGACTACACATGTAAAATCTTTGGAAACAACAAAATAATGAATTACAATTCCAACTTCCTATGTTTCTTCTATGCTCAGATCCCACCACCCCCCACTTCTAGAAGTTGAGTAAGAAAGGCAAGGGAAAAACACAGCAGACGAGTGATTATACGACACACATTCTGACGGAAACCTGGTCAAGTCCCCTAACTTCTCTGGATTCCATAATTTATCCATTGGGTTGGGATACCTGCAGTATCCATGTAAGTAAAAGGATCTGGATTTTAACCACTGATTCTAAGGGTGCTAGTGTGCTCTTGAGTAAACAGATAAAGTTTTTGTTTACATCAAAGGGAATTACTCATACCTAAAAGCTCAACAAATAATTAAAGGCTTAAACTGTGCAATGTTTTCCCATCTTCTCCAGAGGCAACCTCAGTTACAGAGGATTTTGTCTGAGATGTTAATTTAATTCAACCTGAGTATTGATACTTTGTCCTTCAGTTAATAAAGAAAGAGGGAGGAGGGGGGAAAAAGAAAATTATTTTTACTGGGAGATAATCTTACATGTAGAAATCTACAATTTCAAATACATCCAACATCAGTCAACAGTAAAATGAAGAGATTTTTAACATTTACAATCTCTCTTTAACACTCTAGCAGTTCATATTATACATAACTGCAACCAGTAAATTCCTGCAATTATTTTTGCTAAGTATTGTGTTAAACTCCAAGGGTTAATCAAGAGTTAGTTATCAATGCAAACTAATACTTCATGCAAAAGTATCAGTTATGATAAATTATTTTTTTTGTATGAAACTAATGTCCTTAAAAATGTAGGTAACAAGTACTGAAAACAGTACTATGCCAAGTATTCCCTGTGTAAATGTGTTTCTAATACAAACTAGCTATAAGCTAGAGAAAAATAATCAACCACCTAACAAGGCAGATTATATTTTTTGTTTCATTAACTGCCCTACGAAAATTAATTATATTTAAAGGAAGACTTTTTGGCTATAATTGTTATATTATTAACAACTACAAACTGATTTATTTCTAATGTTCAGAAGTCCCCATTTAGCAAGCATTGAAGGCTCCAGAGATTAGAAAACATTTTGTATTTAAGAGAGCAATTCCATGCAATTCATTACTTCATATTATAAAAACACAAATTAATACATATACTAGAGAACTGTGCTATTAAATACAGGCCACTGGCCCAATGTTGATAATGCACGCTTAAAATGTGGCTAATCCAAGGAGCACCTAGGTGGCTCAGTCAGTTAAGTGTCTGACTTCAGGTCAGGCCATGATCTCACGATCTGTGAGTTTGAGCCCTGCATCGGGCTCTGTGCTGACAGCTCAGAGCCTGGAGCCTGCTTTGGATTCTATATCTCCCTCTCTCTTTACCCCTCTCCGCTCCCCTCTTAAAAATAAATAAAGATTTAAAAAAAAAATTTTTTTTTAATGTGACTAATCCAAGTAAGTAAAATACACACAAGATTTCAAAGAATTAGTAAGAAAGAAGAATGTAATCTATCTTATTGAGTTTTCACACTGATTATTTGTTGAAATGATGTTTGGGATCTACTGAGGTAAATAAATTGCATTATTAAAATTAACTTCAGCTGTTTCTTTTTATCTTTTTCATGTGGCCACTGGAAAATTTTAAATTATATATACGGCTCACATTAGTTTTCCATTCTTCTACAGCACTGTACAGAAAGAGCAGACTCAATTATATGTTAATAGTAATCCCAACCCATATCATTAAATTTTTGTATAATTATGGTATTTCAGATAACATATTTAAAACATTACCACGAGGTACCTGAACTTAGAATCTACTCTTAAAAACAAAACCAAATAAAACCTGCTGTAATCTTTCTCATCCCCTATATGCTGGCAACTATGCTAAACTTTGGTTAGATATGAGTCCGCAAACAGGCAAAGGGATCTTTTTGGTTGACGGAAAGGTTCTAAAGCTGGATTGTGGTGATGGCTGCACAATTATAGATGTATTCAAAAATTACTGGATTGTATACTTACAACCAGTAAGTTGTATAGCATGTAAATTATATTTCAATAAGGCTGTTAAAAAAAAAGAAGTACAGCTAGAATGTAGCAGATCTAAAGTGCCATCTAGAAGCTGCATATACATTTCAGGTCATTCAAATACTATTTCTCAAACTATCATATGACTCAGTATTGCAATAAAAATGTTTCCATGAGTGTCCTTTTATGTGCAATGGGTCCAATTCAACAGTGGATTATGTAATCACTAATTGGAGGTATAAATTGAAAAGGACAAAGAGAACATTAGAGTTGCTGAGTGGACAGTTTATTTGCTTTGGGGGTACCCAGTTCAGGCAATCTTATCACAAGTCCCTCACACAATCTGGGCACCCTGTAATTGGACATCTGCTGGTATTTTGCCATCCTAGACAGAACACTGGAATATATTAATCAAAAAGGAGAAAAAGGAGAAGGAGAATAGGAAGGGGAGGAAGGGGAGGAAGGAGGGAGAGGTGGAGGAGGAGTAGGAGAAGGAAGAGAAAAAAAGAGGAGGAGGAGAAGGAGAAACAAAATGATGGAAACAGTAATAGTACCACATAAAGAACTCACACTGAACACGAAGATAGATTTCAGAACGTGTGCCCGTACACGAACATAAATACACACATCTTCACGGCTACACTGAATGAGTTGCCTCAAGATCTCATTTTAAAAGTAAACCAGGTGGTTAGTTCAAAAGCCAAAGGATCATTTGGAATGTTAAAATTATTCAGGAATGTTCATTTAAGGCAGCCCTAGACTCAAGGGACCTATTTTCATCCATGCTAGTTATAAAATGACTCATCCAGGCATGTGGATAAATCTATGAATGCATTTGTTAAAGTTCCAGATGAAGATCTGTCACAATGTTTATGATGTAGTCAGTAATACTTTATGAGGTGAGTGACACTTTGAAACATGAACATGGGTCAAATGAGAAAGACTGAAAATCTCATTATTTTCCTAAAGAATATCAGATACTTCTCAGAATTAAAGCTATTTCTTGAGGGCTTATCTTTAAAAAAATGAAACATGAAGAAAACATTCATTGAATTTGACTTTATAGACAGATAATTTTCTGTTGGTGAATAGAGGATACCCCCAACCCTTTCACACAACCCAATCAATGTGGTGTCCCCAGCACACATTTGGCAGTTTTGTACTGTCTTACCCATGCATAAATGCTTTTTAAGACTTCCAGAATAAACTCACAGAAAGACACAAATACATTTTTAAAGATATCCACAAAATAATGTTATCTAGAATTGTATTTGAATTGTATTTATAGTTACTTTATTTTTATTTCTGATTTTTTCAATACTTATAAAGTAGTGCAAGTCAACTGACAATGAAAATCACCTTTACAAAATATAAAGAGCTTTTTTCTTTAGTCCAAGATATTGACAAACTCATACAGCATACCAAGGTAAAACACTAATATTTAACTTCCAGAAAAAGTTAAAACTTATAAAATGTTCATAAACCTCTAAAATAGATGATTTTAACTAATAGCATGAAGCTTATGCTTTCTCTAATTTCCAAGCAGGCAAAATATTCATACTGAGTCACTACTCAGTTTCTAAAGAGTTTAGGTCAAAGAATAATACCTACTTCTTAATGGATCTCTGTCATACTCTCCGTGCTCAGACACCCTGCTGTACCAAACACTGTGCAAATAACTATTTAAGAAAACTGAAATGCCCTCTCTTAGATAAGTATTTAGTTTGGGAATAAAATAAACCAACAAATCATCTCAAATGTTTCCACAGGCTACATGGAGGAGAGGAAAGGATGATTTTTACAGGCCACGCAGCTGAGAGCAAAAGTTGACTCTGGGGTCTACTGTACTACAAGTTTAAACATATTATGCCTTTTGTAAGGCTTTTTGTAAATCACCATAGAAGTTGATTAAAGTGCTTGCCATGGCTGTGTTGACTGCAGACTGCGGAATCATCCCACGCAGATCCGTCTGAATATAGCCTGTCAAAAGACTCTGGTGAGGATTGTCTTTAAGCGGAACACAAAACCAACCACAGGGATGGTTATATCCACGAATAAATTCTGGTCTCTTTTCACTCCAATCAAGACTTACCCCTACAAGGAAATTTTAAATTAACACTTAGCAGTGACTGAGATTAGTCTAAAACTCTCATTAAAAATTATCATCAGATATCTTGTTTAACTATTTTTCTTCTTATCCATGTAGATGAAAAACTAAGCCCTAAGAGTAACCATGGAAGAATGAAAAAGATAATTACCAACTAGAATTCTGGCAGGGGGCTGGTAAGTAGGTAATGGGGAAAGTTCTAGTCACGTCAGAATAGGTAACATTATGTCATCCTGGTAACTCCTTGGAAACTATGAATCGTGGCTGTAGCATCCAGGCTTCAAGGTACCAAAAAATCAAAACTATGGTACCACCACTACTCCCTAAAGGCTCTACCACATCCAACTTTGGTACTGGCTGGTTAAGAGTGAACAAGGAGATACTTACCTACAACTGCTAACTCAAGTATATACTACACATAAAAAAAGACCAATTTACCTATAGATCTATTTCAGAAAGCAGGAGCCTTCTAAGAGCACTATTTTTAATTTTTAGAAGACAACTATTACACAGCTCAAGGAAAGAAAAACGCTCTAACACATACCAAGTCTATTCTTTCTATGTATATAACTAAGAAGTTGTTTTCTGAGAGTGACTTAAAAGGAAATCTATTTACTATATCCCTTTCTCATAGGCAGTCATTTAACTCATATTTGTCAGCCATAACGTGGAAGCTACCATGTAACTGAGAAAAAAAAACTTACCAGAAAGATTCCCAAACCCTACTTGATATTGTTATTTTACTTCCTAGGGTGTTTGCAAAGCTTAAAGTGATTACAAAATAAGTGTGAAGGCTGAAAATACATCTCATGTAGAACGAAACATCCAGCCTAGAAAACTCAAATATTTAAAACAAATGAAAAGAAAGTATAAGGTTTTGATATAATTACCACAGGATAGAAGCCCTTCTTCATAGCCCACAGTGTAGGAGAAATCAACAAACTCTCTTGGGGAAATTATATTCCAAAGCTGGCCAGCAGTAGTATAACGCATCACACAGCAATTCTGAAAGGGAACAGGTAAGAGGTATTACTAAGGAAATATATATTGACTCATGTATCACTAATTAATCTTTAGTAAAAAACTGATACTCATTTAAAATGTATTATAATTATTATTGATAACAATTCTTACAGTGATTCTTACAAGTTTAGATCTCTATTCTAAATATCACTGCTACTGTATGTTTGTGAATAAGATATATGATCAAAACACAAAGAGTTAAGCTGCCCAGTATCCAAATCTCTAATTCAATAAAGTGGCCTTTTATCCTATATGATATTCAACATGGAAATAGATGGTGTAGACTACAGGTGTTTAAAATAAAATCCACAAATCCTTGGACTAAAACACCAAATAGTTCAATAAAGAAATTCAAACATGGCAAGAATGAATTAATAAAAATAGAAAAAGAAGACAACCCACTTTGGGTTCATAATTCTCTAATGCCTAAGGTGGCATTTTTAATCTTTGGTCTTTAATTTTGGCTTAATATTAATGGAAAAACATATAATTACCTAGAAACCTGAATACGATGGTGGTGTTTTCAGAATTTTAGATTTCAAAGCCTCATTAAAGACGCTGACAATTTTCTTAAGCAGCAAGGGTAGAGCTATTGTGGAAAACAAATTCAGTTCTGACGAATACTCATTAGTTAATATGAGGAAACTCAAGCTTTTTAAAAGGCATCAAGGATTCCCCTATGAGATCTTTGCCGTGACTACCTACTCTCAAAGCAATGAATACGTGTATGTATACATGCTCGCTCTGTCTCTCTGCCTCTCTCTCACAAACACACACACAATCTGAAGTAATGTTTCTAAATAAATACCTCTTCAAAGTGTTCCAAAATATCCATTGAAGTCATTAAGCTGTCCCAATCCAAGCGACAGGGACCGGGGCGTATATGGTCTATTACACTATTGACGATGTCATCTATAACACCTTGGGCTTTGAAACTGGAGAAAGAATATTAAAGTCAAATGCTATTAGAATGAAAAATCTCAGCATGCCTGCATCGTTCAGAGCTAACTTCAAAAAGAGTACAAGTTAACAAAGATTTTTTAAAGGGAGTAAATCCCAACTGTTTTTCTGATAAATGTAGTGATGTCAATTATTTTATCAGACTGTATTGTTTGCCCTCAAATCTGATAAGATATGCATGGCAAATTATGTTGTCATAAACATAGTAAAGTACCTTCACATTACGGGATAGCTGAAAACGGTTGGCAGAACGCTAATGCTTCATTTATTTTGTATGCTGTTCTTTTTTCAGTTATGCTCTAACATGTTATTAGTATACATATATTTTTGCCCTTTCAAAAACTTTTTTATGACAAGAAAAGAAAAATAGGTCACCCAGGAAGAGAACACCGAGGATGGCTCGTGAATTTTATCAGAACTTGGCATGTTTCAAAGGTGGCATTACATATCAATGGGGAAAGGATGTACTATTCCATAAATGGTGCTTTGGTTCAACACTTATCCTAATAGAGAAATTAAAAACTGAATCGCTACTTGACAGCATTCAAAACAATTAATTCCAGATAGACTAAAAACCACCACATAAAATTTAAAACTTTGAACTTTGTGAACTCAAGATACAGGGGGATTTCTTGAATACATAAATCACACAAAAACACAAATAATATGAGACAGTTGAAATTAAAAACTTGCATATCACAAATGACAAAATTAGTAAGTTTCTTTTAAAACCAGCACAGACTGGAAGAAGGCATGTGCAACACATATGAACAGACATAATTATTACAGAGAATACATAATTAATTCCTATAAACTAATGAGACAAATATAATCTAAAGAAAAGATGGGCAAAGGATACGTTAAGATTGCCCTGAAATGTCGATAAATTTAGAAAAGATGCTCAACTTCACTCATAATCAAGCAAATAGCAACAAGATACCATCTCATACCCCTGAGATTGGCAGAGATTAAAAACATAACCAGTACTGAATGGAAGGGAATGAGAACTCTCAGACTGCTACCATCACTTTAGAGAGCAATTTGGTTAACGTCTAGTGTAGCCAACCCAGGTGCACCCCAAAGAAAATCACACGTGTGTAGGAGACAAATACCTAAGAAGTTTACTATAGCACTGTACCTTATAAGGGATAACTGACAACAACCTAAAAATTTGTCAGTAGGCAAATTTGCAAATACAGGTAAACACATCGCAGCATTTTCTTATGAACATGGAAGAATAGGTCTACATGTAACAACATGGCTAAATCTTGAAAACACAATGTTAAATGGAAAAAATTAAAGGAAATTACTGAAGGAAACACACACACATATGTGGTCAAAGAATAAAACAGGAATAACATACACTTTAAGATACTAGTTAACTGGGGAGGAAAGAAAAGAGAAGAAATGAGAGATAGACTGGCTTTAACTCTATCAGTAACCTTTCAGAGGGGGGTCTTTCTAAAAGTCTTTTTTCTAAGTGTATTTATTTATTTTCAGGGAGAGAGAGAAGAGAGCATGCATGTGCGTGGGGGAGGGGCAGAGAGAGGGGGAGAGAGAGAATCCCAAGCAGGCTCCACACTGTCAGTGCAGAGCCTGGCATGGGGTTCGATCTCAGGAACCACAAAATCATGACCCGAGCTGAAAACAAGAGGAGAACGCTTAACCTACTGAGCCACCCAGGCGCCCCTCTAAAAGTTTTTTTAAAGCATCTGAAGCTGTTTTATTGTCTTGTAAATGCTTCCAGCTCATACTTACATTGTCTCCCCTATCCTAAATCTGCTCTTCCCTCCTGTGTTCTCTAACTTTGGGTGGATGGTGGGAGTGGGGGCAATACAAGTTAATCCAGTCACCCAAATTAGATATGTGGGATTCAACTTGGACTCTCTCAACCCTGTTTCAGTAGTCACAACTAAAGTCACCATGTTTTATCAAGATGACTTCCTAAATGTAAAGTGCTCAGGACAATATTTGGCTCTCAATAAATGTTAGCTATCATTACCTCCACCACCATCTTTAGATCTCTGTCACGTTCACCTGCCCTTATCAACTCCCACTTAGTTAGGCCACTCTGCGTCCAACTTGACACTGCAACCATTTCTAGCTCTTTGGATCACATGTCTCTTTAAGTTTCTTAAAAAAAAAAAAAAAAAAGCCAAAGATCTCTTCCCAGGAATATAACATTGACACCAAATTATATATATGATCTTAAGGAAACTTCAAAAAGCTAGCCATGGATTCCCAGGGCAAAACCTCTTCTCTAAACTCTCCACACTCATTTCCCTGTTCCATTTTTCGCAGTGCTATCAGAGGAAGTTCAAAATCTTTGAGGACCTGGGAGGTCGGGGTCAGGGGTAAACAAGGGTAAGTGCAATACTGAATTTCTTATTCTAGAATTCAAAAATCCTTCAGACATATGCTCTCCTCACCCTTACTTTATGCTCCAGCTATACGAACACAACTTCTACTTCCCTAAACAAACTCCTTAGAGTGTTTCCCATGTGTGTTTCTGGAGGAGATGCAATCCCCTCTGCCTGGAATACAAATCAGTTCTTCATTCCCTAGGAAATAGCCATTCCTCCTTTAAAGGTCAGCTCATATGCTGACTCTTCTATGAAGTTCTCTCAAATCACCAAGTGTAATGCTCTCTTGGCACTTTTTATGCTTTTCAACCCCTACTGGGAATTGGTGATCTAAATGATTAATTCACACTTGCTTACAATGCTTAATCCGCAACTCCAGTTTCCTGGTCCTTGACATAAATATTGTATAACTCATCTTTCTGGAAATGCTATCTTTGGTATTATACTTCAGAACAGTTTCATTTTTAAAAGGGCTGAGTCCCAAGGATGTGAACATTCCACTGCAATTACACAAGGCAATTGTCTCCACTAGCTTTAAAAAACAATTATTTTTTTTCTGGTTAAAAGCGTAATTCGTGTTCAACTATATGTAAATACCAAAAAAAAATGGAAACAAAAATCACGTATAAAACTGCCATCTAGAGGTATATGTTTGGTGTTAAGTGAAAACATTTATTTTTTATTTTTTTATTTTAGAGACAGAGAACGTGCACACATGTGTGCTCCAGCAAGCAGGGGAAGGGCAGAGGGAAGGCCAGCATCCCAAGCAGGCTTTGCCCTGTCAGCACAGAGCCCGACACGGGGCTCGATCCCACAACCTTGGGATCATGACCTGAGCTGAAATCAAGGGTCAGATGCACATCTGAATGAGCCACCAGGAGCTCCAAGTAAAAACATTTTAATATATAAAAGTATATAGGGGCACCTGGGTGGCTCAGTCGGCTAAGTGGCCAACTTCAGCTCAGGTCATGATCTTGCAGTTTGTGGGTTTGAGCCCTGTGTCGGGCTCTGGTGCTGACAGCTCAAAGCCTAGAGCTTTGGGTTCTGTGTCTCCCTCTCTCTCTTCTCCTCCCCACCTTGCACTCTGTCTCTCTCTCTCTCAAAAATAAACATTAAAAAAAATTTAAAAATATATATATAAAGTCAACTCACAATTGTGCTACCTACAATTTAGTATTCTGCTTTATTCACTTTACATTACATTGTGAGCATTTTCTTGTGTTTTTAAATAATATTTTAAAATGTAGTTTTTAAAGACTGTAAGATACCACGTTTCAAAATTTAACCATTCTCTATTGATTATTCAAGTTGTTTGTAATTTTTAATATTGTAAGTAATGCTGTGATGGAAGAGATAACTACTCAACTATTATCTTTCTTACGATTTCTTTAAGATGAATTCTTAGAATAAAGTATGCTATAGCACTGAGTAAATATAGAAGACTAGAAAGGTCTTATACAACATGCTAAGAAGTTAAGATTTTATCGGCCATTTGATATCATTATTTATGATTCCCTTACCACCACCTCAGTCCACAAGGGATACAGACATTTTAAGACTCTGAATTCATAAGGTTATTTGCTTCCCAGAAAGTTTAAAATATTAAAAGCCAAATTTCATAGGCAATGATGATTTAGTGATCATTTATATATAGGAAATTTGGCAATGTCTTAAGAGCTACATAAAACTAGAAGAATTTACTTACAGGTATCCATTAAATTCTTCTGAAGGTTTTCTCCAAATTGTTACATCTTTCTAGAAAAATAAAAACAGTATATGGACATAAATAATCACCTAGCTAGAAATGTGGACATAAAACCAACAATTTCAAATTGCAGAACATGTCCTTGCATTAAAATAAAACTTAAGTAAATATTCAAAGAGATACATAGAAGTCTTTTATGCCATCAAATGATCCATATCTGAATTTCTTCTGTTTCCTAAAGTTCTTCACATCTTCCTTAAAGTACAGACCTCCAAAAAAGATTTTTTAGTAGCTTAATGAGATCCAAACACTGTTAAGATCCAGTGAAGGCTCTATCTTGCCAGCCATTATTATTTGCCTCACTCCAATCTTACCTATTTACCATCACTGACACATTTAGACTAAGACAAAAGGAATGCTAAATATTTCATTCTGACCTTGCTCATGTATATTTTTTTAAATCAAACAAGTCACATCTATTATGGCAGTGCTACCTTGAATTAGTCCCTACATCCTTTTTCTGATCATTTCCCAAGAAATCTTGACCATCAGACAAGCTAGAGTGCTTCACTGCAAGAGTCCTGGATCCAGGGCTACCTCTGTCAACACTCAGCCATGTGATAGTTTGGACAAGTCCCACTGGTAAGAAAGAAAACTAAATGGCCACCCTCACAGGCTTGCTGAAATATCTGAAACTCTTCCAAACTATCCATACATTCTATATGTTGACTTTAGAAGCTATACTATAGGCTCTTGTTGCCCAGAGTCTATTCTCATGTCCGCTAGCTAAAGCAGTAATGAAAGCAGTACAGGATTATTATGTTTTTGCCTTGGTGAGATGTAAAAACACTGATTTTATTAGCATAATTATCTATCCTGCACATCTTTCCAAAGAATGGTCCTATTTTCCCTTACCATTTTGAAAGTCATCAACCAACTCATTAGATAAAGGATAAACCCCAAATAGAAGTAATTTAAATAATTTACCATTTTCTTGGCAACTCGCCACTTATCGTCTTCAATGCTATGATACTGGATGAGAGTGTTTTTAAGTCTAGTTGCAAAAACAGCAGCATCAGGCAGGCCTTCCATTTTTTTTTCTTTTTTCCTTTTTCCTGTTACAGAGACAAGGATTAGCATCAGCAAATATCACAGTTTGACGCAGTAGACCGAGGAGTCTCAAATCTGGCTTCATAACAGAATCACCTGGGGAGCTGTCAAAGATACTTACACCTGAATCCCACCCCAAATCAACTATTCAGAATCTCTGAGAGTAGGACCTGGGCATAGTTTTCCTAAAAGCTTCCAAGATGAATAACACCTAATCAAGGATGAGAATCACATATTTTGAGTTATTAAAATTATTCCTATAAAAATAAAACACAATCCTATTTCCCTTCCTAATAGAATATAACAAAAAGATATACATTATTGAATTCTAGATAACTTAAAGAAAAAAAAATTGCTGTTTCCAAACTATAAAAATAAATACACAAGGAATAAATTCTTTAAAAAAGTCCTTAGAGCTTCAGCCATTAAAATTTTAATTTAACATCCAACAGATTTAGGACTTATTCTAGCAAACAAATGAACAAGAAGCACAAGCAGAAACCTGCTCGTACCTTCTTTCAGGATAGGGCTACAGAACTCTGAACAATTTCAAAAGTTTGAAGAACTATACCATTTTCAATATTTTATTTCATTCAGTGAGATGTTATAGGACTCAGTAAGGTATCTGTGTAAGGAAGGAGGTCATAGGAAGACTTTTAGAACTACTAGTACAGCATAAACAAATGGTTCATAATTTTAGGGCAATAATTTTAACTGTATAAAAAATAAAAGTACTATATTATTCACAATTCCAAAGATAAGCTACTATTCAACAATGTTTTTAAAGAGCAATGATTACTAGCCTTAAAGATAATAAACTTAATATAATGAGGGGTTCTGTAATGTGTTGGTTTTAACACATTGCTGCAAATTCTTTGATATACTTCCCATCAAGAAGTGGTCCGTGACTGCATGACTGTGTAGGCTGGGTTAGAAAAGTCCATGCAGTTCTGCAGGTTTCTTTTAGAATAATCGCTCCAGGAGTCTTTGATTAACATGCAAGCATGCAAAAAATCTGGCTATCCTGAGGCTGAAGTGTGGAAAGACCAAAGGAGAGAGGGGGAAATGGGGAGAGACAGCACCCCAAAGTCCCAGATCCAGAAGCCTAGTTACAGCTTCATCCCTGTGGGTACCTCTTGCTTCCCCAGGCTTCCCTCAATTTGACTCAGTCTTCCCCATCTTAAGAATTTATTTTTACAATGGAAATTGAGCCAGTAGCTCAAAGTCAAAGCCTCACTGCCTACAATATTCTTGTCCTAATGGTTTTCTTTCTGTCCCTCAAATAGGCCAAGCCTGTCACTGACTTTGGGCTTTGCACTTGCTATTTCTATGCATGCATTATTAAATCCCAAGTCTGAGCATGACTAATAACAACTTGTAATGACAACTTTATTTTAAACCTCCTGTCTTAAATACAGCCTTCTACAAGTCGTTATTATATCCTTCTTTTATTTTCTTCGTGGTGCTTATCACATTATGAAATTAACCTGTTTATTTATTGGTGTACTGTATTCTACTCTTTCACCATCGCATCTTCAACTAACAAAGCAGGGGCCTTTTGTCTGCCTTATTTACCAGTGTTTCCCCACCAACTAGAACACTGCCTGGAACACAACAGGTCCTTAATATTTGTTGAAGTGTGTTTGCTTCAAAACAAGAATTGTTTTATTTTAATTTTGTGTCCTTTTGGTGCCTTGGTGCACTCCAGTAAAAAGGATAAAGGAGAAAAAGCTTCTGGGCAAAAGCTGCACAGTTTACAGAACCATCAAGTTACTACTACAAAGGAGATCAAGAAAAGATCTACATGAAATGTCAAGCCTCAAACCTCTATGGGAATGAGGCTATAATTCTCAAGGACAAATGCATACATCAGGATCACCTTTGTTACATTTTGTAGTAGTTGTTGCTGTTAACAAAGATTCCCTCCCTAGTCTCTTCTGAGTGCTCTTTTTAACCAAGCCTTGTTTTTAGGCTTGTCCTTGGCCCCCAAGGTTCAGTTCTATCAAGAATCCTGCTGAGCCAGTTTACGAAAACCCCTCACCCTCAAAAATTCCTCAACCTACCCTTGATCTTGTCACACTGCCCTGTGTTCAGCACGAATCCTATGTCAATTTAGCCAGAATTCCCCTGCCCCCTAATGTTTCCTCTTAGCAATTTTCCATCCACTGGACACCCAACCCACCCTGCTCCTTGACAACAAATCCCCACTTGTCTCTGTTGTATTCAGAATGGACTGTAGTTCTAAGGTTTATTCTCCATTATTGCAATAGTTCTTGAATAAGATTTGCCTTTACCACTTTAACTTCTGTCTGCCTCTGGTTTTCTTTGACACTGTTTTTAGATGTTGCATTTCAGGGCCCAGCGCAGATAGTGCGATTCAGTGGCCTTGATCTGGAGCAGGCCCCCATAATCTAAGTTCGTTAAAAAGCCTTGCTAATTATTCTGTTATCCAGCCAGGGGTGAGAACCACCGGTCAGAAAACTAAAGGTGACAGAAATAAATCAATATTGTAGTCAATATTTAAATAGCATAGAGCAGGGCACACAAGACATTCAAAATGATAAACAATAAGATGATATAGAACTGTAGGGGAGGAAAAAAACCTTTTTCTCTACTCTCTTAGGTTCTGTCTCTGAGACCTGCAAATTAAATTGACAAAGGTATATTAACAGGAGAAAAGGCATATATATTTTATTCACTATTGATATTTTAATTTTTATGTGCATAGAAGCCTTCACAATAAAGAAATGGAGATCCAAAAAAGCAGTTAGACCTAGGGCTTATACACCATTTTAACAAAGGGTGATAGGGGCGCCTGGGTGGCGCAGTCGGTTAAGCGTCCGACTTCAGCCAGGTCACGATCTCGCGGTCCGTGAGTTCGAGCCCCGCGTCGGGCTCTGGGCTGATGGCTCAGAGCCTGGAGCCTGTTTCTGATTCTGTGTCTCCCTCTCTCTCTGCCCCTCCCCCGTTCATGCTCTGTCTCTCTCTGTCCCAAAAATAAATAAACGTTGAAAAAAAAAATTTTTAAAAAAAAAGCCTTTAAAAAAAAAAATAAAAATAAAAAAAATAAAAAACAAAGGGTGATAAATTGTGGAAAAGTGATAAAACAAAGGAAGAGGGGGCTGGGCTTCTAGTGGTGGTAAATTATGAGGAAATATATGAGAGAAAACTAATAGAAGATAAGAGTTATTGTAGTAAAGTTTGTTTGTTCAGACAATCACGGTGTCAACTCTGTGCCCAGTGATGAGTTGTCCTCCTTCCGGTATAGGAGAGAAGAGAAGGAAGACCTTCACAAAGGGAAGTTTATGTCCTACTTTTAGGCAGTAATGGGAGGGAAAACAGCTCTTTCTGCATTTGCTGCTGACTGCCTTCAGCTCAAAATAATCCCTATTCCAAAGTGGTATATTTTGGGGTGGTATATCCTTTCAGAAACATAGTAAAGTATATATATAAAATTCAATAATGTAGAATTTAGGATCTATGTAAGTGATGCAAAATATAGATCTCACCCAAAGACTAAAAAGTGGATGATCTCATTCAAAAAGTATGCCAGTCAGGAATATATCCGATTTCCCCTCAAGAGACTGCTGACTTGGTAGCCAGTACAACGACCTTAATCAAGAGTATGTTACAAACAAGCACAAATTCTTAGAGAAGACTTGAAAAACTAATCTATTACTAGGATCATTGTGATCAAACAATATTCTGTAAACCCGAAGGCTGCCTGCCAGGTTCCTGTGGTTGGCAGATAAGATATTTTTTCAAACTCCTTGATAGAAATCAAAGATGAAATGTAAAGATGCTATTATCATTGACAACATCATCTTTGTGCAAATCCATTACACAAATGTGAGCCAGAAAAACTACCTATAAAGATGAGAATCTGAATCTTTGAGGTGCTTACCTTAGTAATCTTTCTGATCGCTCTTACTGATCACTATAAAGTCCAAACTCCTTAATATGGCTTATGGGCCCTTTTATGATCTGGCTGAGCTTTATTGCCTAATTTCTACTCTTCTTTCCTGGACTCCTATAACAACTAGGTTAGCTTCCCCCTACCCCACCAACGTTTGTCACAGCAACTCTGTAATTATTCACTTGTCATCTTTTCCAATTTAACTGTAAATCTTTTGGGGCAAGAAGTGTGACTTGCTCAATGTTACCCTCCTTAGGTCTAGCTAACATGCAGTAGGAACCCAGTAAATAAAAGTGGGAAAAAGAGGTAGATGGTGAGCTACTAGCCTCACTTATGAAATACCTCAAGATATCTAAGATGGGCCCATTTACACCAATCATCCTTGAGCTTCTGAATGACTAAAACATTCTTTGCCATAATTAAATACAGCAATTTCTCAAGTAAGTCTACTATTTGCCAAATATCTAGCATATACCAGGTCCTAGAACTAAAGAAATGGATATAATCCAGTCTTTGCTCTCAAATTTGACTTATTCCACCTTTTAAATAAATGTTTAATTGCAACAACAACAAAAGCTAAAACATTAAAAACTAGTAATGAGCCTCTTTTAAGGGTACTGGAGTAGGAGGTAGGAAAGGAAAACAATAAGTGTAAACTCAGAAAGCTCTTTTTTAGCCCAATGAAGTATTTAACCAGGCAGTTCATTCTTGCATGGACTTTTTTCATCAAGATTAAGTCCAAAAGAGAATATGGCTACTGTCTGAACTATCTGTGTGTGGGCAGGCATAACATATCTCTCAAAACATATTCCCGAATTGGGGGTTGGGCAGTATGGAGTTATTATCAAGGTCTCGATGCTCTCCTAATAAAGCAGGGTACTCACATTAATTGAAAGGAAAGTATACAATATGCTCTACTAAAATCTCCACCTGTGAAGAATGTGAGAAAAATGTTCTAAATACTATTCTGAACTCCCTCTTACTAATTCTTTTATTCCCTTTCTTGACCTACATCAGGAAACTCTCCAATTCCATCACTTAACATTTCAGAGAACAGGTACCACTTAATCATATCAGAATCTAGCAGCTCCTTAGAAAAGGTTATCTACTTTTGACAGTTCTATTCCTCAGTGCTCAGTAATGTCCACCTTCATTTTTTTCCTTACTTTAGACTAAACTTTTTGTTCATGTTTCCTATGCCCATGTCTTTGCAATAATCACTAGTGTAGACAGTGGCTGCCATCATAAAGCGGGCAGCCTGCCCAAGTTAAAAGTTGTCTTGTGGCCATCTCTCAGCATCATAGTCTGTGACCAATACAACTCCAATTTTCATTAAATTTACATCACAAGGAGACGGCCATAGGTTCTATTTTAAATATGAAACATAATAAACACTTTAACCTCTAATATAAAGTGAAATGTCGTAAAAACCTGTACTTATGTAATATGAAGTCAGAATTCACTATTGAAAGAAACTATTAACAGAATTGTTTAAACTTCAATTTCCCAATTGATAAGGGTTTCATTTAGTTGAATAGCTTCAATTTAGCATGCCATAGATTTTCCCCCAAGATACTGTGCAAACCAAGGCCTTGTAAATTAAATTATTTTTCCACCTAACATAAACATTTCAGCATATCCTTGATTTCCAATCAATTTTGAATTTGTAATTTAGCTTTTCAAACTCAAAAACAGTAGGTTCTCATTTTTGAGACTGGCTATAGCAAGAATCCAACAGAAAAGCCTACTTCTACAATGTCACCAATGTCCCTCTGTTTCAGTGCTCACTTTAGCTTTAGTATTAGCTTTACAACCATGTTGAGACTTTTTACAACAGTTAAGGCAATATTAAATTCTAATGATACCTCGGGACACCTGGGTGGCTCAGTAGGTGAAGCAACCAACTCTTGGTTTGGGCTCAGATCATCTCACAGATTGTGAGTTCGATCCCCCATGGGGGTTCTGCACTGACAGCGCAGAGTCTGCTTGGGATTCTCTGTTTCCCTCTCTCTCAAAATAAATAAGTAAACTTAAAAAATTCTAATGATATTTCAGCTTTAAGTTTGAGTCCAAGGTCATCTTTGAACTCCTAATGCTCTAATCCTTTACTTAAAATAATAATAGCTAACATTTATTGATCACTTACTATGTGACCAGTCTTCCTGGCCACTTTAAATTGTATTATTTCATTTAATCCTCATAAACAACCTTCAAAGCTGATCCTATTATACTGATTTTACAAAGTAGTAACAAAGAAATTAAGTCACTTTGTCCATAATCACACAGCTAATAAGCGATAGAGCCAGAATTCCAACCCTGGGCTTCTGCCTTCACAGTCTAAAGGTCTATTCTGTAAAATACCGGAAGTTGATCACAAGCTAGAAGAGACTTTACATTAAAAAAATCTGACATCCTACTGAATTTGTCATTTTGTCCTGGCTCCTGATCCCAAAATAGCTCAGGTAATCTTTCTTAACTGTACATTAGGGATAATAACACTAAATTACTGGGGATGTAGATGAATTAATACATTTAGCATCGGGGTTGGAAGATTGTTAAGCACCGGAAAACGCTGCCTCTTATCAGTATCACTCAGTCAGAGCTTGGTGTGGGAAGATGGGACCCTACGTTGTCTGTGCATCTACTACGAACCAGGAAGCACTGTGCCCACTCACAGAACGCGACCTCAGTGAATCTTCACTGCGGCCCTGGACGCGAGGTTTTAACTGCCCCTTCCCCTTTTAAGCGACGCAGAAACGCCTAGTGGGCATCGAAGTCCTTAAGCAGGTGAGCGGTGCCGAGAGGCGAGGTGCAAGCATTGGGGTCCTTCCGGGGATGCCTTACCTCCCTCACTTGTAAGGTCCGCACCGCCCGGGCGCCGGGGTCCGCCCCCCCGACCTCCACGCCGGCCTCCGCCGCCCCGCTGCCTGGAGCAGCTCCGGAAAACGCCCCGGACAGGGCGCCCCGGGCGCCCCTGTCGCCTTCCCTCCCGGCCGCCTCACTTCCGCCGTAACTCCGCGCCTCCACCCACAGCTACCTGAGATAAAGCGAGGCGCGGTGCGCGGCTAGGCGCGGCAGGCCGCACCGCACTCACGGCTTGGGGCAACACTGACGCTCGGGAGCTCCTTCAGCTTCCACGCCAGGCAGAGCCTGCAGAGCCAATGGGCTACGGGCCACCTCCGCCATTGCAGCCAATTGGAAAGTACCAAGTTTTTCCGCAGCTCGAACCCGGGCGCACCCGAGAGCAAGTGGCCGAAGTTGGCCTGGGCAACGTGTGTTTGCTTGGATTGGCTGGCGCGGCAGCGTACGGAACGCTGATTGGTCGCCAGGAAATGGAATGATTCCTCGTGAGTGTGGGCTGGCAGGAACCCGGCAGGGTTCCCTGGGTGTGTGGGAAGGCGGGTGGGTCGGGCTCCGGCGGGGTATCCCTCGGCGGATTAATGGCGCAAGAATTTTGCAAGAGTAAATCCAACTGGGAGAAATACGAACGCCAGAGGGAGTGAGTGATGACAGTGAGGGATGAGGCTGGCCTAAATTTAGAGGGCTGTGGAGATGTAGTATCACGCAGCTGCAGCACCCCTCCCAGGACCAAAAAAGTCTGGTAAAAAAGAGAAGGCACCCGTGCAGAGGATGACAAATCCTTCGGCTTTCCGCTTCCTCTGGCTTAGAATCGACAGCGTTGAATGAGAAAGCCTATAAACAAAGTCACTGCGACCCTGCGAATTGATCTTTCGCCAAACATTGTCCTCAGAAAAGGGAGATCAGAAAGACCACCTTGAAAATAGAGAAGAGGTGTGGCAGGTGGCTTTCGCAGCCTCATGAAGTATTCTGGTTTTCGTTTACTTGAAGATGAGTAACATTTCCAGTGGCTGTGAAGTCACGGATCGGATAGGATGTTTGACAAATCACTAAATGTCAGGTGTTTACAAATTATATTTACTAGGATATGTAGTTTGAGGACCATGAGAAGGAATACAATGCTACACCATTAGTCATTTTGGACAGACTTGCAATGAGAACAAATAATAATTCATAAATTTTTAAATGAATGTCGTTAAAAGAATCACCAAACACCACTTGGTAGTTATTATTGGCAGATTTTTAAAATCTTACCTCATTATTAAATCTTACCTCATCCATAGAAGGAATAATAATTTGGCTGGTGATTACTTTTCCATTATCTCACATGTAATCATCAGTAAAACTCACCTACCTTGAGGGGGCTCTTCAGTGGATTTAGTGAGGTATAAAGTATGTATAAGACCTTATACAAAGCACTTTTCCACAACCATCTGAAATTATTATCCAAATATGTATGCAAACAAGGATCACGATAATTGGCCAATAATAACAAGCAAGTGAATAGAGGCCCAAGCATAACTCTTAAGGCAGATTACTTAATTTCTGAGTAGCTGAACTGGAATTTGGTTCAGGTCTGGAGAACTCGAATACGGGACCTCTCAACCCCCACAAAACTCAAACTGTGTTTCACGCCCTCTGTCAGGCACCTGTGCACAGCGGTGAGGACCAGAAATGAAAGACCTAATCCCTGCCCGGAAGGTTTACACAGTTGCACGGCGGAGAGGAACAAGTCCTCAACAAGTAGAAAATTAGGACCTCTTGTTATTAGGATTCAGCTGTAAGCACATTGCTCAGCAGCTCTGTGAATTCTCTTCACAGAACCTGGTAGAACATGTTTAAAACAAAATTAACTTGGCTTTTGTTGTTGTTGCTATTGTGATTGTTAGGGGGTGCTGCATAAAGTCATTACATCCCATTTATGCCCAGTAGGGAAGTTTTTCTTTGCCTTTTCTTCTTCATCTGTTGTGATTTTCTTGGTTAGAAAGAAGTTGGGGGTAATTAGAAACCACCCTATATCTATCAAAGTGGACTTGTACTGGAAAGCAAAACTGCGGGTTCAGAAAAAAAGAACATAATATCATCTGGAGCTATTATTGATGGCTTACTATAGACCAGGCACAGTGCTAAGCATTTTACACATATTAGCTCATTTAATCCTGATAACAACCCTGTAAGGTATGCACTATTATTACTGTACTCATAGGGGAACTGTAGTATATAGGGCCACAAACGAGTCCCCCACCCCCCAGTAGTTTGAAAATGGGGAAGTAAGAACACCTGGGTGGCTCAGTTGGCTAAGCAACCTACTCGGGTCATGATCTCACGGTTCATGGGATGGAGCCCTGTGTGGGACTCTGTGCTGACAGCCCTGAGCCTGCTTGGGATTTTCTCCCACTCTCTCTCTGCTCCTCCCCCTGCTCACTCTCGCTCGCTCTCTCTCAAAAGATAAATAAATAAGCATTAAAAAAAAAAAAAAAGAAAAGAAAATGGGGAAATAATCTTTCCATCTCGAGTTCAAGTATAAAAGAGACCTAATGTACTTGACTAGCTGTATGGAAGGTCACCCTAAAGCCACAAAACAGCTTCCCTGCCAAGCCCTGACTGTAATCAGATTGAATATATTAACATAGCTAAAGAAAAAATTTCCAAAAAGAAAAACAAAAAAATTGCAAGACACAGAAAAAATATATCCAGGTGACAATAAATCTAGAAGTAAAACAAACAAATAAATAATGAAAACACACATGCACAAATATCCCCCAGCTACTTGAAAATTAAAAAACCAAAAATCTGGCTTCTACATTCTTTGATCAAAAATAAAACCAAATAATACATACTGTAGAATATAAATAAAAATATTTAAAATATTTAAAAATAAAACCCCCATAAATCAAAACCAGGAAGTATGACAAATTCTATACTTAGACAATTTGACTCTGGAAAATTCATAGCCTTAATTCAAGTAAACAAATATTTTTTAAATGCCTGCTGTAGGAAAATTGTTGAAGCTGGGGCAGTTTATCTGTGACCCCCCAGCCAATTCCAGAGCTAGATTTAATCCTGAACCTTTTATTTACATAATCCAGTAAATTTCTTTTTCTTTTTCTTTTTTTTTTTAAGTCCGTTTGAATTGACTTTGAATTCTCTCATTTAGAATGAAAGAGCCTGTAGGGAATAGAGGGCCCATTTTCTCTTGCAACACTTTATTCCTTTGTTCTACCCAGCCAAGGCCAGCAGCCAGGTGAAAACAAGGAGGAGTGCTGTTGGGAGGAGACACCCTAGTGGCAGCTGTACAGGAAGGAGGGACCTGAAATGTTTCTTCTACAGCCATGGGGAGACAAAGGGCAATTACTGCCTTCCTACGCAGCTCCTGAGCCTCACTGGAGAAACCTATGCATATAAGCCATTCATACTAGATTGGAAGAATAAATATGTGAAAATTATCTATTTCCTCTGTTATTACAAGTATCTCAAACACCCAAGACTGAGTTTAATCCAGTTTCCTTAAGGCCAAGCTACATTTTCTACATTTAGTTTCCATGAAATTCTCCTCTATCCTCTCCATAAGCCTGCTTCACACCTTTCGAATGGGTTTCTTTCTGCTCCTTGTAATCAGTCCCTGACTATGCTAGATGGACCAGGCTTGGTCCATCCCCTCAAGGTAATTTTTTACATGCTTCAACAGATAAGTTAACATCAGCTATGGTATTAACCAAATACTCTTGTCAAGGAAAGAGGCAGAAGATTTCCGACAAATTACTAAACATAACCGAGCCTTGGTTTCCTCACTTATAATATGGCATTAAGAATATCTCCTTGGCAGGGTAGTTATAAGCATTCGAGACAGTGGCTGCACAGTTTTTGGCACCTCATTCATGGGTAGCAGGGGCTGGAGAGGAACGCTTGCGTGAGAACATGAGTGAGGGCACAGAGTAGAAGTCTCCCAAGTCTCCCCTGCACCTGCAATGCAGGAGGCATTGTGAAAATAGGGACGTCCAGCCCTCTCCTGAAACTACCAAATCAGTCTTTGGGAGTGGGATTTAAGAATGTGACTTTGAACAAGCCCCACTGGATGATGTCACATAGCTAATCTAAGACCAGTCTGCCTGGTGTTTAAGAACTACCAGGAAAGAAAAAGAAGCCAGGTTTGTGTGTGAAGAGAGCAGGCCAGAGGAACAGCCAACTGTTAAGAATCAGTGGGCAAAATACTGAATTATCCATGATATTTATATTTGTTGCTTAGTTTTTGTGTTTTACTTTTTTATGGTGTCTGCTCTACTGTTTTCAAGCTTATGCTCATTTGTTTTCAAAAATATGTACACTTTTTAAAAAAAATTTGTAGGGGCGCCTGGGTGGTTCAGTTGGTTAGGTGACTTTGGCTCAGGTCATGATCCCTACAGTTCATGAGTTAAGCCTTGCATCTGGCTCTGTGCTCCCAGCTCAGAACCTGGAGCCTGCCTCAGATTCTGTATCTCCCTCTCTCTCTGCTCCTCCCCCGTTCACACTCTGTGTGTCTCTGTCTCTGTCTCTGTCTCTCTCTGTCTCTCTCTCAAAAATATATATATATATGTTTAAAAAAAATTTTTTTAAGTAAGATCTAGGCCCAATGTGGGGCTTGAACTCACAACTCTGAGATCAAGAGACCTACTGAGCCAGCCAGACACTCCCAAAATATGTACACTTTTAATTAAGAAAATTTAGGGCAACCGAATAATAAAACAGGCTATCCCAATGTATAGAAAATATTCATGTTAGGAGACCATAATTAAAACCAATGGAAACAAGCAAGCAAAACTCAAATTTTACCTGTTGTTCACGTATCGAAATACTCAGATGAAAATGAAGGCCAATTCACGCTATTATGGTCATTATAAAGTATATGAATAACTGCCACCAATTTCTGCATTGTAGATAGCATCTTTGGAATGTTTGATAGAGTCCTGTCACTGCTCTAAGGAGCTGTCAGCATGAACCCCATCTTGCATATTAGGAAACTGAAGCACTGAAAGTATAAGTAATTATCCTAAGACCACACAGCTAATGAGTGGCAGAGGTCAGATGGGACTGCTGTGCTAGGAGTTCCACTACCTTTTAGTACAAAAGCTGATGCCTGGTCAGGGCAGGATGGCATCAGAATCTCCATCTGGGTGTGGTGGGCCACAGTAACTCACAGGTATTCTGGTATTGGAAGGCTCTCGGGAGCCTGTGGGAGCTGAATCCAGGAGCTAAATCCAGCCAGCAGTTGGGACTGGCAGAAAAATACAAGAGTTGCTTTAGCTGTAGCTGGGTACAGTTGGGAGCAGGTTGCTGTTTCCATCGTGAGGATGGTTATTGAAATTAAAGAAATTTCATATTGTGCTTAGGTCCACAAATGGTCACGAGAATATTGACATGGGACTGTACAGTGAGGCCAAGCAGAGGGAAGTGCTATCTCAAACACCGCTAGTTAGAGTGAGTGCTTGTAGTGCTTGAAAGAAAGGACTCTCCATGTGGGGGGAGATCATTGCCAACTAGGACCATATCTTAAATGATCACCAAGGTACCTCTAATGAATTATTTCTTTTGTTTTCAATAATTCTTTTTTATTTTATTTTATTTTATTTCATTTCATCTTCTTTCTTTTTTTTTTTAATGTTTCCTTATTTTTGAGAGAGAGAAAGAGAGAGACAGAGCACAAGCAGGGGAGGGGCAGATCGAGGGAGACACAGAATCGGAAGCAGGCTCCAGGCTCTGAGCTGTCAGCACAGAGCCCGACATGGGGCTCAAACTCACAAACCGGGAGACCATGACCTGAGCTAAAGTCGGATGCCTAACCCACTGAGCCACCCAGGTGCCCCTATTTCATGCAATTCTCTAAAACAAGGGTTGGCAAATGACAGCCCATGTGAGGTTAGGTCCCTTACCTTTTTTGTAAATACAGTTTTGTTGGAACCTAGGTACTGTCATTAATCTATGTGCTGTCTGTCTGTGACTGCTTTCACACTACAATGTCAAGTTTGAGAAACTGCAACAGATACTGTATGGCCTACAAAGCTGAAAATACTACTATCTGACCCTTTATTAAGAAGCTTTACTGGGGCACCTGGATAGCTTAGTTGTTGGGCATCTGACATTGGCTCAGGTCATGATCTCACGGCTTGTGAGTTCATGCTCCAAGCCCTGCGCTGGGTTCTGTGCTGACAGCTCAGAGCCTGGAGCCTGCTTCGAATTCTGTTTCCCAATCTCTGCCCCTCCCCCGCTCATGCTCTGTCTCGCTCTCCTTCAAAAATAAACATCAAAAAAAATTTTTTTAATCCTTTAAGAAAAACTTTACTGACCTCTGCCCTAAAACATATTTCAAAAATCTAGGTTTAAGATTCAAATTTGTAAAAAGATAAAACCAGGCTTGAAACACATCTAAGAGCTCTTACTTTCTGGAATCATGGGTATCAGAAGACATGGGAAGGTGAAACCACTTGAGAAAGAACAAAGAGACTTCAACTGGACCAGAACTGGACCTTTGACTTGTAAGTTCAATTACTGCTCCAGAGAATGAACTCTGTTAACCAGAAGGTTACATTTGTAAATATTCCAGCTCAGAGAACGTAGTATTGCACTTGAACAAATAAAAGTGCAAAATAATTGTGACATAGTTTGCCTTTTACAAACCTGATCTGGTATTTCTGATTGCATGTGCATTTTGTCAGAGAGGGAACTTGTATTATGTTTTCATACATTTGTCAATTATTAAGGGCCTGCTCTATGCCAGAAATAACCCTAAAATATTCATATTCACACTGACTACTTGTGCTTTATCTCCTTCCCCCTTTTCTTGCACAGAAATAGAGCTCTTAACTTTTATTTGGTCACATCACAGCCCAGAATAAGAGACATTTCCGAGACACTGTGACAGCTAGAACTCTGAATTGGCTTGGATCCTGCTAATCAGATGTACTTGCGAGAGATTCGTAAGGTGGAAGTCATACTTTTAGTGTTTCTGCACTCCTACCACAGGTTTCTGTTTCCCAATCCCCTGCCCCAGTACAGGATTGCTTTATGATCTTGGTCATCTTCCCGTAGCCTTAAGAAGATCTGCATGGGTGGCTCTGCTCTATTGTACTGTTCTTGAAGGAATCCTTGATTGTTTCTTCAGCCCTCCCACTGGTTCTCCAAGCCAGAACAAAACCTGCACTAAATCCCTTTCAGATTAAACTGAATGTGAAAATGAATTCTGTTCTCTGCAAGAGAACTCTGACCGATACAAAATTTGGAATTGAGAAGTGGGGTTCTGCCCTAAAGGATATTAATGTACGTTGACTTAGTCCAAGCAGTAGATGGTAAGGACAGGTCTAGCAGTGTGGAAAACTGGTTGTTGTTATTCAGTGGCGAAGTGTTTGATAAATGGTTACCTAAAATGCCTTGCAGGGGAGATTACACATTGATCAAGCCTGTGGCGGTAGGTTAAAGGGTTGGAAAAATTCATAATGGTGTAAGTTGGTTACTTCTGCTATCTCCAGCAAAGATTTACAAGAGAAAGATGAACTATATCTACATCTAGCCAGCCTGCAAAGAAAAATTAAAGGAATATACCTATTATTAAGGAAAGGACAGAAATCTAAAGCTGTAGCAAAGTATCTCAACCTATGGTGGAGAAATCTAAAATATTTGTGAGCCTAATAATTTGGTGCCTCGCAGTGTTTAAAAAGTCAATTGTGTCTGTACTTCCACACTTAAGCAAAAATAAGAGTTTGTTCTGAAGGAGCACTGGGGCCCCAACTATTCACAAGCACCTCTTCAAAGCATTCTGGGCTAGACAATGAGAACAGCCCAGGAGCATAGATGAGATTAAGGGTGTTGCCCCACCATTCAAAACCCTTATTTTAGCATACTATGTTAGCCACCCGTACTAATTTGCTTGGGCTGCTGTCACAAAGTAGCACAAACTGAGTGGCTTGAACAGAAATTTCTTGTCTTATAGTTCTAGAGGCTGGAAGTTCAAAGTCAAGGTTTCAGCAGGGTTGGTTTCTTCTGAGAGATGTGAGGAAGAATTTGTTCCATGAATCTCCCCTAGCTTCTGGTGGTTTACTGGCAACTTTTGGCATTCCTTGGCTTGTCGATGCATCACCTAGATCTCTACCTTCCTCCTCACATGACATTCTCCATGTATGCAAATCTGTGTCCAAATCTCCCCTTTCTATGAGAAACCAGTCATATTGAATCAGGGATCACCCTAATGGCCTCATTTTAACTTGATTATCTCCATCCAAATTGATCATCTCCAAATAAGGTCACATTCTGACATACTAGGGTTCAAGTATAAAACATATCTTTTTTGGGAGGAACATAACTCAATCCATAAACAGCCACCATTAGGTTGAAAAGAGATTGTGCAGAGCATAGTAGCTAATAATTAAAACTAGATCTTAAGATTTAAATATATATAATAATATGTATTCAAATTTAATATATATTTATATGTAATATCTAAGTGAGTTCTTTGGGTACAATTCTCATGCTGGAAGTGATCAGATGGAAGACTAGAAGCCTATCAAGTACATGAGGAAACTCTTTACCACCAAAACCATAAACCTGGTCTACCAGAGCCCGACTATCTGAGCACAAAGCAAACTTAGGTGGCCAAACCTTCATCAGAAAAGAGCAAGATGTGAAAGTGTTTTTGTTTTTGTTTTTTTAATTTTTTTTAAGTTTATTTATTTTGAGAGAGCAGAGGAGGGGCAGAGAGAGAGAGAGAGAGAGAGAGAGAATCCCAGGCATGCTCTGTGCTGTCAGTGCGGAGCCCTATGAGGGGCTTTAACCCACGAACCGCGGGATCATGACCTGAGCCAAAACCAAGGGTGGGACTCTTAACTGACTGAGTCAACCAGGTGCCCCGGATGTGGAAGTTTTATAGCCCCAATAAAGGAAGACTCTCCGATGCCCAGGTCAGATGTGGTCCAGGAGTCTAATGGATAAGGAAGGACCTCCAAGAAAACAAAACCAGTAGTCATGGAGATGTGAAAGGAACCAGAGGCTTTTAGATAGGCTAACCTAGAAAATTATAGTAGTCTAGTACCAGGGCAGAGGTCCCTGAAATTCCCACCCAGCATAATATTTTTATTATAGTTATCCTGGTCCTACTCTACCACTGGATAGTGTGTGTGTGTGTGTGTGTGTGTGTGTGTGGTGTTGTTGTCGTTGTTGTTGTTGAACATGGGGGGATAACTTACGTGCCACTTCTTGGGTCACCTGTCTACAGATAGCCAATCTGGGCTTGATGGAGAGGACTTTAAGTCATTCAGATATCCTGGCCTTTGAACTGGGTTCAATCTCTGGATGGAACTCTGAGGTCATACCTCATAGGTAGGGTATGAATTATTCCGTTTGGGGAAAAGGGCGTTCACAGAGCTCAGGGATAAAATGGATAGTCTATGGCAGACTGCTAGCTGTCCTCCAATAGCTATTCTCCCCCTTTCTTTTAATCTATGGCAATAGAACCTCTGATTTTTTATCTGCACACAAGACAATATGAATAAAGACTATATTTACAAGCCTCCAAGTTCTGTTTATGAGTTAGTTTCTGCCAATCAGATGCTATCTTGAAATATTCAGAAGGCAAGAGGCAGTTAGAGGCAATGCACAGGTCTCCGCTTTGCCTGTAGTGGCTTCTTGATCAAGGAGGCTTTCCTGAACCTGGTGGAGGTAATGTAGTTTTACAGCTGGTAACCATAGCAGCAGCTTCCCAAATGGGCAGGTAGCTTCCTGAATATAGAAGAAGCAGTAGGTCCCATGGTGGCCCAGTTTTATGGTATAATCTCAAATTTGTTTTTGAGAGCTCAAACTATAACCTATTTTATCGGTCTTCCTTACAATTCTATAGGGCATTTCAGACTTTTCAGCAAATTCCTTGTATTTAAACTAGCAAAGAGATTATGTTACTGCAACTGAATGTGTCCAATACTGATTGAAATTTTATTTTTCTCATTTTATGGGTGAAGAAACTAAGACTTAGAAACAGTAGGAAGCTGGTAAACCAGCTGTCTGTGGAGAAAGAAGTGCCCTCATTTGTAGCATTTGCCAGCATCTGTGGTAAACCACAGTAAACCACGACTGATTTCAAGTCTCCAAAACAAGTCTCTTAAAAACTTGTAGGCAAAACTGAAAATTTAACCGTTGGCTTCCACAAGTGGGCTCCTGCTCCAAACAGCCACTGCTTATAGAATTTAAGTAACTTTCCCAAGGTACCAAGTCAGTAAGTATTTAATGAAAAGATTTATTCCACCTGAAAAATCATTATATTTTATCCAGAGAATTTTGGGCTTCCAAGTCAATACTAAACAGACATTTACAACACATGGTAGAAGTGGGTTCAATGTCTTCCCTTCAGAGACTTAGTTAATGAGCATTGAGACAGCAGTAGAGGAGTTTACAGTATTTTAAAAGCTTTTGATAGAATTTGGATGGGTAGTCATTACCAATACCATTACATGCACATGACAAAAAAATTAAACAGCTTGAGACTGTCAAGGTTGCAGATGGGACTTCGGAGGGAGGGAAATAATTCATAAATTGATAAATTTAAAGTTGGTGCTCCTTAATCAAAACTACAATAAGATATCACCTCACACCTATCAGAATGGCTAAAATCAACCACACAAGAAACAACGGGTGTTGGCAAGGATGTGGAAAAAGAGGAATACTCACACTGTTGGTGGGAATACAAAGTGGCGCAGCTACTCTGAAAACAGTATGGAGTTTCCACAAAAAGTTAAAACTAGAACTACCCTATGATCCAGCAATCGCACCACTAGGTATGTGCCCCCAAATAAAAAACACTAATTTATAGGGATACACACACCCTGATGTTTATAGCAGCATTATCTTCAATAGCCAAATTATGGAAATACTCCAAGTGTCCATGGACAGATGAATGGATAAAGAAGAAATGGCATAGATAGATAAATAGATAGATAGATAGTGAAATATTACTCAGTCATCAAAAAGAATGAAATCTTGCTATTTGCAACAACATGAATGGAGCTAGAGAGTCATTATGCTAAGTGAAATAGTCAGAAAAGCAGATACCTTGTGATTTCATCGTATGTGAAATTTAAGAAACAAAACAAACAAGCAAAGGGGGGCAGAAGAGCGAGGCAAAGCAAGAAATAGACTTTTAATGATAAAGAACAAACTAGTTACCAGAAGGGAAATGGTGGGGAGGGAGGATGGGTTAAATAGATGACCAGGATTAAGGAATGCGTTTGTGATGAGCAAGTGGGTGATATATGGAAGTGTTGAATCACTATATTGCACACGTGAAACTAATATTATGCTGTATGTTAACTAACTGCAATTTAATAAAAACTTTAAAAAATTGTTGGTGCTTCTTGACTCTTATGGGACTGAGTTTGTGGTTGAAGTAATTATACAACTAATCTACTAAAAATTTCCAGAAGACCATATGGTGACTGGAAACCAGGTTTTCTTCAAGCACATTTTGATGATCATAGTATTGCTTTTTGACCTTAAATGAGAAGTAAAGAAACAGTGTACTCGTTTTTTTTTTTTTAGGGAGTGTTGTGAGGAACTTTGGTGCTGAGTCTAATGAGCTGGACCTGGGCCTTTGGATGAAGCCTCCAGAGCTGTGATTGTGACAACTTGGCCAAGGCCAAGGCTTTTAGGGAAATGATCAAGAAAGAACTTAAAATGAGATGACCTATTTTATTTTTAAAAATTTGATAAAAGAGCTGAATCATCTGCTAAATTAAGAGATAAATTGTGTCAGTGTGCACAATAATGGATATTTCATACAGCTTAGCATTCCCCAGATTGCAAGGTGAGAGTGGTAGAAAGAGAAGTGGAAAGGAAAGGAGCTGGGATGAAGAAAGATGGGATTGGGAAGTTTAGACTTGGCTTTGTCTGTTCACTGAACACACCCGTCAAGCCCCTGCCCACTCCAGGCACTCAGGTAGAGGCGCTGCAGGAGCCCACGGTCAGCTGGGTCCTCAAGGGTAATTGACAGGAAGGTGACTCCTTCTCTGGGTCAAGTGACCCAATAGGTTTTGCTCTTAACCATTGCTAGCTAACAAATCAAAGTATAACAAGGTTACGGATAGGTCTCAAAATCTGTTGTTTCTTTATATGGTGAGGATATAATTCAAAAGGGCGAAACATTTTGAGGCTGAGAGAATTCCTTATAAAGTAATAGGGAGTTCTTTGAATCCTGTTCTTCCTTAGATATAATTGCCTAAGAAAATAGTTTCCCTAGTTTCCTCCTATCATCTATGAAGAAACCATTATTGAATGAGTAGAAAACATTACTGCTTGACAAGTGATAACAAATGCTAAGAAAATGGATATTTTAAAGATAAATGTGAAGACAATTTTACCTAAAAATGCCACTACTTTAAAGATATTGATTTTCATTCTCACAAAATCGTCACTAAGTGTGATAGATTCTTTTGTTTTAATATTTCTCCCACCCATCCTGATGTCTCTGTTCCTTTGTCACCGCCAGAGCTTCATGTTTGTAGTATTACATTTGAATCTTATTGGGATGGAACACATTTCCCTACTTCCAGTCCTTCTCAGCCCAAATCTATCCTCTATACTACTTCCTGACTTACTTTCCTAAATCGCCGTTTTTATGAGGTCAATCCTCTTCTACAAACAAATGATCCACAATGTGATTTGTTAAAGCATTATGGAAATTTGTCCCAAATTTGATAGAGCCGAGATGTCCAACAATAGAAGATTGTTAAATACAATTTGGTAGATCAATAAAATATTATGCAGTGATTATAGAAGATAATCATAGAAATGTTATAGAAAAACAATTATTGATCTGAAGAAAATATTTGCACATTATTTAATATAAGGAAAAGCATGAAATAAGCTACCTATCAGTATGTACAAAGTCTATAAAAGAACGTAAATACTATTTGACTCAAAATTTTTATTCCCTGTAATTTATCTAAGAAAGTAGAATGGGTGCAAAGATTCCAAGTTCATCTTCATCCAAGAATTGTTTTCAACAGTGCAAAAATCAAAAACAACCTACAAGTCCAAAAGCATGGGATTGAATTTCTGTTTGCAGTCAAGGTAGAGCAACAAAAGACATACAAAATATGTTCTCTGACCACAATGGAATTAAATTAGAAATCAATAACAGAGGGTTATGTGGACAAAATCTCAAATATATAAATTACATGCATTTATATAGCCCATCGGTCAAAAAAGAAATCAAAAAAGAAATTAGGAAAAATTTTAACTAAATAAAAATGAAAACATAGCATATGAAAATTTATGGTTAGAGCCAAAGCAGTAATAAGAAAGAATATTTTTGCTCCAAATGCCTATTTTAAAAAGAAGAAAGATCTCAAGTCAATGACATCAATGTTCGCCTTAAGAAACAAGGAAACTTTCAAATTCCCTAAAAGATACAAACTACCAAGATTATTCCAGAAGAAATAGACAATCCAAAGAGCCTTATGTCTTTTAAAGACATTGCATTTGGAGTTTTAAATCTTCCCACAAAGAAAATTCCATTCTCAGATGCTTTTACTAGTGAATCCTCCCAAACATTTAAGGAAGAAAAAATATTTCAACACAAACTCTTCCAGAAAATTGAGTACTTCCCAGCTCAATCTATGAGGCCAGCATGACTATGATACCAGTACCTGAAAAATATGTTTTAAGAAAACTACAGAACAATATCCCTCATGAATGTGGAGATAACATTTCTTACCAAATTTTAACAAATCAAACCTAACACTATGTTAAAATAATGCATCATGATTAAGTGGGGGTGTACCTCAGGGATACAAAGTTAGTTCAATATTTGAAAAACAAAACAATGTAACTCACCATGTTAATAGACTAAACAACAATATGATCGTCTCAAAAGATGGAGAAAAATCATTTGACAAAATAACCAACATCTTATCCTGATTAAAAAAAAATCCTCAGCATATTGGAAATAGAAGAGATATCCTCAGCCTGATGAAGAGCAACTACAAAAACTACACCGTTAACATCATACTTAAAAGACAAAATTCTTTCCCCCAAGATGAGGAAACAAGCAAGGATGTCTGCTTTCACCATCTCTATTCAACATAGTCCTGGAGGTTTCAGCCAGTCAATCCAGGCAAGCAAGAGAAATAAAAGACACCCAGATGGGAGATGAAGAGGTAAAATTGTCTTTATTCACAAATGGCACAATCATCTATGTAGCAAATCTTGTGGAATCTATGTATTTACTAGAGCTAATAACTAATTTCAGCAAGTTTGGAAGGAGTGAGATCAATATACTAGCAACAAACAATTGGAAATTGAAATTAAAATAACAATACCATTTATGATACCATAAAAATATGAATTACCTAGAGATAAATATGAGAAAAAAATATGCAGGTCCCATACACTGCAAACTGCAAAACATACTGAGAGGAATTAAAGAACTCCTAAATAAATAGAGATAAATGCCATGGTTACGCATAAACACGGATAAAATATTAATTCTCCCCAATTTGATTTGATAGTTATAATACAATCCCAATTAAAATCTCAACAGCCTTATTTGTACATTTTAATACTAATTCTAAAATGCATTTGGAAATGCAAAAGATATAGAATTGCCAAAACAACTCTGAAAAAGAACAAAGTTTGGCTAACCTCTACTATCTGACTTCCAGTCTTAGTACAAAGTTACAATGATCAAGATTGTGGTATTAGACAAGGGATACAGGAGTACTGATGCATAGGGGCACTTGTACCCCAATGTTTATAGCAGCACTCTCAACAATAGCTAAATTATGGAAAGAGCCTAAATGTCCATCAACTGATGAATGGATAAAGAAATTGTGGTTTATATATACAATGGAGTACTATGTGGCAATGAGAAAGAATGAAATATGGCCCTTTGTAGCAACGTGGATGGAACTGGAGAGTGTTATGTGCTAAGTGACATAAGCCATACAGAGAAAGACAGATACCGTATGTTTTCACTCTTTTGTGGATCCTGGGAAACTTAACAGAAACCCATGGGGGAGGGGAAGTAAAAAAAAAAGAGGTTAGAGTGGGAGAGAGCCAAAGCATAAGAGACTGTTAAAAACTGAGAACAAACTGAGGGTTGATGGGGGGTGGGAGGGAGGGGAGGGTGGGTGATGGGTATTGAGGAGGGCACCTTTTGGGATGAGCACTGGGTGTTGTATGGAAACCAATTTGACAATAAACTTCATATACTGAAAAAAAAAGATTGTGGTATTAGAATCGAGAAAGACAAATAGATCGATACAATTGAGAGTCTAACTGAAGACCCACACGTGTAGTTAATTGGTTTTCAACAAAGATGCAAAAGCAATTAAAAAATGTGAGATTGAGTAAATTATTTTGTAAAGGATGCAGTCATTAAATTTTGATGTAGAAATACATGTATCAGCATAACAAGATGTTCATGATATGTTAAGAGAAAACTTCAGGGTCTAAAACAGTTTGTGAATTATTATTCTATTTTTTTAATGGGCTCTGTTTTTCCCAAAGGGATACATACATACATATACACACAAATATACACACACAATAAAAGTGTTAATAATAGGAGCCTGGAATTGCTTATAATTTTGCTTTTGCTTTCACGCTTCTATTTTATTTATTTATAATAGACATGTACAGTAATAAAAGACAAAACCAAAACATTAGAATACTGTATTACATCAAATCCAATAACTTTTTTTTGGTTAAAAATGTGTATGTGGTATAAAGACCGGAAGATATATTACAAATGTTACTAAAAGAGGTAAAGTTACAAATAGTCTTTTAGCTTTGCCTTTCTTGGTTTCCAGTTATTCCACATTGGGCACACCTTGCTTTTGAAAAATTACAAAAGCCTTAAATATTATTTAAAAACTTCTCAATAATTCCTTATAACTACCTGACTCAAGATCTAAGTTCTTAATCTGCTGGTAAGATCCTCCATGGACAATTGGCCCAAACCGACCTTTCTGACTTTCCTGTCTTTCCTTGAACGTCCTCCTATTCCCCACTTTGTTCACCTGGTTCTGGTCACTGCCCCCACCCTGCTTCATGTCCTCCATCGCATCACTGCCTCTGATCCTGCTGTCTCTTCTTACTCAGGCCATGCCCCCCCCCCCGCCCCTCCCCATGCCTTTCCACTTCACACCAACGTTTGAAGTTAAATTCCTGCTATCTCTGAAATTTCCGTAGAAATGCCTTTATCAAGTGCCAACCCTGGATTCCTATGGCACTCTGTCTTTCCCAAGCATTTGAAACTTAATCACAATCTAGTTAAAGGCATACCTAGCTTTACAGTAGTGGGAAGCCTCTCCGATTCCACAGTCTTATCGTACACATTTATCCTATGCCATATAGACTTAAGGTTCTGGAGCTGGACTGTTGGGCTTTAAATTTCGGCTTTACTGGTTAATAGGCAGTTGGTCTTGGGGAAAATTGTTCACTTCTCTTTATCTCCGTTTTCTCTTCTAAAAATTGGGTACAAGACAACTTACTACATAGTTATTATGGGGCCAATGAGTAGTTCTGAAAAGCATTAGAATATTGTCTGGAACATAGTAAGCACTCAGCAGATATTATTATTAAGGTGATTGTTATTATTGTCATCACAACCTCAGAATCAAGTCTCAGTTATATGTGTTGTTTCAGTAAACCCAGAAATATAAGGGCTTAGAAAGCATTATGAAATGACCCCTATATTTGGCCTTCTAATATTGAGTCTCTCCTTAATTTAAGATTTCTCATATTCTACCTGTCTCTAAGCCGTATTTAGATATAAAATAAAGTAAGGGAGGCACCTGGGTGGTTCAGTCGGTTAAGCTTGGACTTCAGCTCAGGTTGTGATCTCATGGTTCCTGAGTTCAAGCCCCACATCTGGTTCTGTGCTGACACCTTGGAGCCTGGAGCCTGATTTGGATTCTATGTCTCCCTCTCTCTCTCTCTCTGTCCCTCCCCCACTCACATTCTGTCTGTCTGTCTCTCTCTCAAAAATAAACATAAAAAAAAAAAGAAAAGAAAATTAGAATTTAGAGCAAATGCTTAAAAATTAAAATCCTAACTGCAAAGCACAATTTTGGCCACTAGGTGGTGATAAAACACTACGGTTTTTTTTAAAAACTGGCAAGAAACTTCCACAAAGAAATGTTCTATATTTCACACTTACTTGCATTATTTCTAATTTTTCCCTCCTCAAATAGGGAGCAAGAAGAGAAATGGAACCAGGAGACAGAACTCTTTTTCTTAGAGACCAGGGCCTGGGTCCCAGGAGATAATCAGCATTTAGAATACCTCTCTAGTGGGCCGCACACCCACCCAAGAAGCCTGGCAACAGTTATGTTCCATAAGAGGTACTGCTTGCCTAACCTGTGCACTCTAGACACAGGGAATTGATTTTTCCCCCACTGCATTGCTACCAAACAATAGGGGAAGATTTCTTCAACTCCAACCTTCTTCTAAATAACTGTTCCGTGGGTAACAGCAATGCTGTGGTCTGATAGAGCAGGAAGACAAGGCAGAAGTGAGGTTTGATGCTGGATGTTGGGGAGACTATCAGTGACTCATCTGAGCAGCCTGTGCAAATTCAAGGAGAGGCCTATGTGCCTAGGGGTCAGTGCTCTAATTTACAAATACAAAATATTCCTAGTCTCTGTATCTGCAGGTCCTAAATTTTCAGATTTAAAGTTCAGAGGTTGTCCACCATGTTTAAAGTTCTTGAATATATCCTCCCCGAGATGGCTGCCACCAGTCACTTCTTATAGCTCCTCTTTGTACTTACCAGAAGAATGTCTCTGTGGCTCTTGCTACTGCCTCTGCCTGCTATAGGTGTGGAGCGAGGGAGAGAATCACATTCTCTTCTCCTTTTATTAGCAGGGAGAGGGTGAAGGAAGAGTAACTTCCAGATTGAGGCCAAATCTTCAACCGGTCTAAACATGGACTCTATTCTTCTGTAACACTCCGAATGTTTTCTATGGAATTAACTTCTTAGGAGGATTACATTTTTTTTTAATTGTGGTAAAACATACAAAACATTAAATTTGCCATTTTAATCATTTTTAGATATACAATCCAGTGGCATTAAGTAAGATTCCTCCAGGCTGGGGGAGAGAGAGTAGAAGAGCACAGGTGGGATTCTCAGAAGTGCGCCTAACTGCATCCTGTTGTTGCTGATGGCATGGAGATGGAAAATTTTCAGACACAAGTGCACAGAAGGTAGGGTGTAGGCAGAGAGGACTGTAGCCTCACATATGTAGCAAATATGGATAGATCTCCTCAAATATGTAGTAGAATGTGATGCTTCCAGCCCTTTGCCAGTGCTGTGTTCTCTGTCTGGGAAGGTTCTCCCTTCTTGACTTTCTATTGTTAGAGTAAAATTGCACCTGACAAAATTAAACAGGCAAAGAAGACTTATTCAAGACCATTAAACTGTACTCAAGGCAAGAAGGGAGAGAAACCAGAAGCTAGGCCTCAACTCCTCTCCACTGAAATAAAGGGTAGGAGGGATTTTGAGTATTGCACAGCTATTGGAAAAGTACTGGAGGACATTAGGGAGTGGTCGATCAGTGGGATGTGTCCAGCACATTGAGTCCTTGAGTTTGTGTTTTTCTCTGTGATTAGGCCACCTGTGTTTGCTAATTGGCACCAGGGAAGTTAGGATCCTACCTTCATAAGGAGACTGGGAGATAGGGGCTTTATCTTCACTGATGATTACATTTCAAAGAGGTGGCTCCCAGGTCCTTGAGAAAGACAGTCTTGGCCAAAAAACAAAAAACAAAAAACAAAAAACAAAACAAAACAAAAAACAACAACAAAAAAAATGGCAAGGGGATTTTAAGAAGATTTGCATCTCAAAGTGGTAGAGAAAGAACTTGCAGGTTTTCTAAAGTAAATGCTCTCAGAAAAGGAATCAGGGCCTAAAGTCATAGGCAAGTCTTTCTCAAGTTTAGCCAAGCTGAGGGGAAATGTAAGGCCATCTCGGTCACTATTTATCTTTAAATTCCACTCTTTGTCACTGAAAATGCCACACATTTCCTGATTCTTTTTCTTTCCCCTATCCCAGTTTTTCACTCCAACATCTATAGAAATTCTGATTCTTGTTTGTACGTCCATCACATGGATATGGAACTGACCTGCAAGTATTGATTTATATATTTGAGTCAGGGGTAGCATCATTTTTCATCAGTTGGTATGATGATGATCACCTGGTTCTGGGAATACCGAATAAATAATATTAAACTGAACTACATCTTACCAACTGGCACAGGCCATTCCAACCATTTTCACTGATTTGACCTTTCCATTAAACTGGCAAATTGCACGGCCAGTGCACTTGCTTTTCCTCTACCGATTCACCACATATGACTTGGTTTTTTGTTTGCTCGTTTTATTTTCCTTTTTGTTCATTTGAATACAGTGCACATGTCCTTACATTAAGTGACCAGAATTCTAATGTTATAACAATTGAGCACCGTTCAAAGACTGGATAATTTTTAGCCAAACTCACAGTTTGGGCAGTAAGTTTTCTACTTTCTCTATTAGTGACACTCATGGATGGTAAAACCAAAGGTGAACCTGATTTGATGGTAAACAAAAGGAAAATAAAAATGAATTTGAGTAGCAAAATGGCCCTCAAATGCCCATCAGCTTAGAAACTGCCCCTTAGGTAGTTCTAACAGTGATTCTACATAGGCTGAGGCTTTGTCTTTACAAAGTGAGGGGAAGCCTTAAAGAAATGATTTGCACTGATGTCAAATTCTGTCTTCAAATGATTTTTCTAGTAAGAGGAAACGTCGGTCTTTTGGTCTGAATTATCCAGAACTAGTGTCTGTTTTGATCAAATCTACCAGATAATTTCTAGTTAGCTCTTAGCAGTAATCCTATTTAGCCATCCAGATGGCTAAAAATGCCATGCCAATGTCCTTTTACTTATTGTGTTGTTGACCAGACACAGCCTAACTATTACCTTGGATTTCAGTTGGCTCTCTCACACACAAAAACACGGAATATTACGTGTTTGTTGCTTTTACTGCAGCCAAGGGGTATGTCCTGCTCTGGACACTCACGTTAGACAGAGACAACTGTGGACCAGCTGTTTGTGTTGGCCACTAGAGCGGCATTTTGTACACAGCACCACTAGGTTACTATATGGATCCCATTCACATGAAAGAGTTAATATGTTTCTAAAAATTCTTGGTTGCCAATTCACAGAAAGTTAATTATGTCCAGACCACCAGATGATAAGGAAATAATATCATGTACAAGTCTAATGATAAAGTACATCCATATTTACTTTGCTCTGGCTAGAACATAAAAATTATCTGTAAATTAAAAGAGGATGGGATCTTTTGAGGTAAACCATATTTCTTAAAATATGGGTCACTGTTTTGCAACTACCCCCACATCTCTCCATTTCTCCACTGCCTCATTTGTCTCAATTACAGTGTATTTTTCATATAATTATCTGATTTGTTCTCATGGATATTGACATGATATATATGCTAGGTTGAAAATCAGCTGCACAAGAAATACATATGAGAAGATGGACTCTCAACAAGGGAATACGAAAGATGGTTTTTCAGCACTTTTAGGGCTGAGGCTGGTGTAGTATATGGGAGAGGCTTGTTATTTATATTGGTTTTAAAAATATTTCCTCTTAAATATCTTCAGTATAGGGAAGAGAAAGAAGGGTACACATTTAGATGCTAAAAACCCCTCTGTCCTTAGGCAGCTGCCATTTTATTAATTTGGTGTGACCTTGGTCAGTAAAGCGTTGCCACTAATACATTCTAAGTTTGTTTCATGATGTCTCATTTCTTTGGGTGTCCTTCATGTTTAAGATTTTTGTTTATACACATAGAGGTTGAGAATAATGTCATTAATAAATCTAGTTCTCTCATGAAAAAGGTCATGTCTCTGCAAGGCCATTGAATCAATTGATTACATTAGCTTTCTTTGCATTACATTCGATTCAGTTAAGGTAGCTCAAACTGCCACGCTTCTTTTCTCCTTCACAGGAGAAAGAATTATCTCAAGGAGATCATCATCATACTCTGGTTTTTCTCAAGGAGAAAGTTCATGGTACGCACATGGCAATCATTAAATAAAGGGGACAAAATTTAATACATTGGATATCAATCATAAAAAAAAATGTTAACAATAGCAAATCTACTGTGAAAACAAAGTCCTTATTCATGGGTAAGAGAGCTATTCTGGCTGAGAGATGTCACTTTTCTTTATGTCTGATTCCAGACAGATATATGAGCAAATCATTCCTCTTTCGAGCTGTGCCAGAATGGAAAGTTATTTCAAGACATTTGACCCATACTCACTAGTGCCCTCATCTATAAAATGGGAACAAAACCACTTCCCTCTTCAGGTTGATGTGAGAATTAAATGAGATTTTATATGAAGCACTTATGAAAAATGATTGCTGCATATTAAATTCTCAGTAAATACTAGCCATTATTACTCTTGTTATCAATTAAGAGCATGAGAAGAGAAGTAAAATGTCCTTACACGATGCTTACTGGTGAACTATGGGAATTAGGGAACTGGGAAGGAGTTGTGGCTCCCTTAGCTCTCAAGGTGTCGGTGCATAATTTCTTCTTTCTTCTCCAGACATTCCCCCTTGGTTTTCCTCTTCTTGGAGAAACCCACAAAGGTGTTCCAACTTCTAAACCCCACTCTTATTTTCTTATTAAACACAAATCCCTAGCCCCCAGCCTGCTTTCCTCTTGGTAACTGCCCACTTTGTCCCTAGATGTTTTATTCCTTCTAATCTGCTAGAGTGCAGATATGGACTTGCCACCTCCTTCCTTCATTTCTGGCCTGAAAGAATGAGACACGTGCAATGATATGTAAGCATAGGAAGGACAGCATATGCAGGAAAATAAAAGTAGGTTAAAATGGCTTGCAGGAGAGTCGGGCAAGGGGAGAAGATAGAGGAGAGGGAAGGGGTCAGACCATGGAAGGACTGCAAGGTTCTGCAAGAAGCTGGATTTTATCTTGAGAGCAACAGTGAGCCAATCAGGTGTAATTTAATCCAGGAGGAACTGATCATATTTGCCTTTTATAATGAGGACTTGGGCGATAGCACTGAGAATGGGTTGGGAGGCCACATCATTTAAGAGAAATTATAAGAGCCTCTATAAAAGTTTTTGTAATGAGGATGAAGACAAGAGACCATTACCATAAGATATTAAGAAGGCAGATTCACCAGGAGACCGTAACTTGTAGAAGGTAGAAAATAAGGGGCAGAGGGAGTCAAGGACTGCAGGGTTTCTGGCTTGGTTAGACTAAGTGAATGAGGGGCATAACAAGAGGAGCCAGTTGTGGAGACAGAGAATAAGTTCAATTTGAGGTGCAGCTCATGGGTCAACCAGCAGTCACATCCTCTCGATGACCTCCTCCAACAATATCTAGTTTGAATTTGTGTCAAGAAACCTACTCTAAGACATTAATGATCTCGAAAGTCCTTGGGAAGCTTTGTCATACCTTGGGATATTGAGATTCCATTTATTTTTCCCAAATGTATTTGATTTTATTCCAATGAGAGTTGAAATGACAGGTTTGTAGAGCTGTAAATCACCGTAAAGGTCCCTTATTACCACCTTCACAGATGAGGAGATTGAGGCAGACAGAATCCCACAGCTGCTTTGTCAGACCTGGCTTCTGCCAGAAGTCGGTGCCTCCCTTCTCTTCCCTCTGTTCTTGCATGCTTTTCCTCTCTGGGTTCCTAAAAGTGGAGAAATCTTCCTGACTGCTTGGGGGAACTTCCGCTGGGTCAGATGATCTTCTGGTAACATTGCCTGAAATACGACACAATATATGCTTCCTGAATTTTCAGAGTACTATATTTGGGGGGACAAGTATTATTCAAGTGAAGAGGTGAAGACTTCCAGCTGGATCTATAGGTCTGGAACTCAGCTAAAAGTTATGAGCTGCAGGTGCTGGTTTGGAAATTATTAGTATATAAAGACAATAGAGGGATTCAGGAGAGGATGGAAGATGGCGGCGTAGGAGGACGCTGGGCTCACCGCGCGTCCTGCTGATCACTTAGATTCCACCTACACCTGCCTAAATAACCCAGAAAACCGCCAGAGGATTAGCAGAACGGAGTCACCGGACCCAAGTGCAGACGAGAGGCCCACGGAAGAGGGTAGGAAGGGCGGCGAGGCGGTGCGCGCTCCACGGACTGGCGACTGGCGGGAGGGAGCCGGGGCGGAGGGGCGGCTCGCCAGCCAAGCAGAGCCCTCGAGTCCGGCTTGCAAAAGCGGAGGGGCCTGACGGACTGTGTTCCAACAGCAAGCGCGACTTAACGTCTGTGAGGTCATAAGTTAACAGCTCTGCTCGGAAAGCGGGAAGGCTGGAGGACAAAGGGAGGGTGAGCTGCGGAGCCCCCGGACGACAGAGCTCAGTTTGGCGGGGAACAAAGGCGCTCACCAGCGCCATCTCCCCCGCCCATCCCCCAGCCAAAATCCCAAAGGGAACCGGTTCCGGCCAGGGAAATTGCTCGCTCCGCGCAAACGCCCAACTCTGTGCTTCTGCGGAGCCAAACCTCCGGCAGCAGATCTGACTCCCTCCGGCTGCCACAGGGCCCCTCCTGAAGTGGATCACCTAAGGAGAAGCGAGCTAAGCCTGCCCCCCCTCCCGCCGTGCACCTTGCCTTCCCACCCCAGCTAATACGCCAGATCCCCAGCATCACAAGCCTGGCAGTGTGCAAGTAGCCCAGACGGGCCACGCCACCCCACAGTGAATCCCGCCCCTAGGAGAGGGGAAGAGAAGGCACACACCAGTCTGACTGTGGCCCCAGCGGTGGGCTGGGGGCAGACATCAGGACTGACTGCGGCCCCGCCCATCAACTCCAGTTATACACCACAGCACAGGGGAAGTGCCCTGCAGGTCCTCACCACACCAGGGACTATCCAAAATGACCAAGCGGAAGAATTCCCCTCAGAAGAATCTCCAGGAAATAACAACAGCTAATGAGCTGATCAAAAAGGATTTAAATAATATAACAGAAAGTGAATTTAGAATAATAGTCATAAAATTAATCGCTGGGCTGGAAAACAGTATACAGGACAGCAGAGAATCTCTTGCTACAGAGATCAAGGGACTAAGGAACAGTCACGAGGAGCTGAAAAACGATTTAAAGGAAATGCAAAACAAAATGCAAACCACCACAGCTCGGATGGAAGAGGCAGAGGAGAGAATAGGTGAACTAGAAGATAAAGTTATGGAAAAAGAGGAAGCTGAGAAAAAGAGAGATAAAAAAATCCAGGAGTATGAGGGGAAAATTAGAGAACTAAGTGATACACTAAAAAGAAATAATATACGCATAATTGGTATTCCAGAGGAGGAAGAGAGAGGGAAAGGTGCTGAAGGGGTACTTGAAGAAATAATAGCTGAGAACTTCCCTGAACTGGGGAAGGAAAAAGGCATTGAAATCCAAGAGGCACAGAGAACTCCCTTCAGACGTAACTTGAATCGATCTTCTGCACGACATATCATAGTGAAACTGGCAAAATACAAGGATAAAGAGAAAATTCTGAAAGCAGCAAGGGGTAAACGTGCCCTCACATATAAAGGGAGACCTATAAGACTCGTGACTGATCTCTCTTTCGAAACTTGGCAGGCCAGAAAGAATTGGCACGAGATTTTCAGGGTGCTAGACAGCAAAAATATGCAGCCGAGAATCCTTTATCCAGCAAGTCTGTCATTTAGAATAGAAGGAGAGATAAAGGTCTTCCCAAACAAACAAAAACTGAAGGAATTTGTCACCACTAAACCAGCCCTACAAGAGATCCTAAGGGGGACCCTGTGAGACAAAGTACCAGAGACATCACTACAAGCATAAAACATACAGACATCACAATGACTCTAAACCCGTATCTTTCTATAATAACACTGAATGTAAACGGATTAAATGCGCCAACCAAAAGACATAGGGTATCAGAATGGATAAAAAAACAAGACCCATCTATTTGCTGTCTACAAGAGACTCATTTTAGACCTGAGGACACCTTTAGATTCAGAGTGAGGGGATGGAGAACTATTTATCATGCTACTGGAAGCCAAAAGAAAGCTGGAGTAGCCATACTTATATCAGACAAACTAGACTTTAAATTAAAGGCTGTAACAAGAGATGAAGAAGGACATTATATAATAGTTACAGGGTCTATCCATCAGGAAGAGCTAACAATTATAAATGTCTATGCACCGAATACCGGAGCCCCCAAGTATATAAAACAATTACTCATAAACAGAAGCAACCTTATTGATAAGAATGTGGTAATTGCAGGGGACTTTAACACCCCACTTACAGAAATGGATAGATCATCTAGACACACAGTCAATAAAGAAACAAGGGCCCTGAATGAGACATTGGATCAGATGGACTTGACAGATCTATTTAGAACTCTGCATCCCAAAGCAACAGAATATACTTTCTTCTCGAGTGCACATGGAACATTCTCCAAGATAGATCATATACTGGGTCACAAAACAGCCCTTCATAAGTTTACAAGAATTGAAATTATACCATGCATACTTTCAGACCACAATGCTATGAAGCTTGAAATCAACCACAGGAAAAAGTCTGGAAAACCTCCAAAAGCGTGGAGGTTAAAGAACACCCTACTAACGAATGAGTGGGTCAACCAGGCAATTAGAGAAGAAATCAAAAAATATATGGAAACAAACGAAAATGAAAATACAACAATCCAAACGCTTTGGGACGCAGCGAAGGCAGTCCTGAGAGGAAAATACATTGCAATCCAGGCCTATCTCAAGAAACAAGAAAAATCCCAAATACAAAATCTAACAGCACACCTAAAGGAAATAGAAGCAGAACAGCAAAGGCAGCCTAAACCCAGCAGAAGAAGAGAAATAATAAAGATCAGAGCAGAAATAAACAATATAGAATCTAAAAAAACTGTAGAGCAGATCAACGAAACCAAGAGTTGGTTTTTTGAAAAAATAAACAAAATTGACAAACCTCTAGCCAGGCTTCTCAAAAAGAAAAGGGAGATGACCCAAATAGATAAAATCATGAATGAAAATGGAATTATTACAACCAATCCCTCAGAGATACAAACAATTATCAGGGAATACTATGAAAAATTATATGCCAACAAACTGGACAACCTGGAAGAAATGGACACATTCCTGAACACCCACACTCTTCCAAAACTCAATCAGGAGGAAATAGAAAGCTTGAACAGACCCATAACCAGCGAAGAAATTGAATCGGTTATCAAAAATCTCCCAACAAATAAGAGTCCAGGACCAGATGGCTTCCCAGGGGAGTTCTACCAGACCTTTAAAGCAGAGATAATACCTATCCTTCTCAAGCTATTCCAAGAAATAGAAAGGGAAGGAAAACTTCCAGACTCATTCTATGAAGCCAGTATTACTTTGATTCCTAAACCAGACAGAGACCCAGTAAAAAAAGAGAATTCCAGGCCAATATCCCTGATGAATATGGATGCAAAAATTCGCAGTAAGATACTAGCAAATCGAATTCAACAGCATATAAAAAGAATTATTCACCATGATCAAGTGGGATTCATTCCTGGGATGCAGGGCTGGTTCAACATTCGCAAATCAATCAACGTGATACATCACATTAACAAAAAAAAAGAGAAGAACCATATGATCCTGTCAATCGATGCAGAAAAGGCCTTTGACAAAATCCAGCACCCTTTCTTAATAAAAACCCTTGAGAAAGTCGGGATAGAAGGAACATACTTAAAGATCATAAAAGCCATTTATGAAAAGCCCACAGGTAACATCATCCTCAACGGGGAAAAACTGAGAGCTTTTTCCCTGAGATCAGGAACACGACAGGGATGCCCACTCTCACCGCTGTTGTTTAACATAGTGCTGGAAGTTCTAGCATCAGCAATCAGACAACAAAAGGAAATCAAAGGCATCAACATTGGCAAAGATGAAGTCAAGCTTTCGCTTTTTGCAGATGACATGATATTATACATGGAAAATCCGATAGACTCCACCAAAAGTCTGCTAGAACTGATACATGAATTCAGCAAAGTTGCAGGATACAAAATCAATGTCCAGAAATCAGTTGCATTCTTATACACTAACAATGAAGCAACAGAAAGACAAATAAAGAAAATGATCCCATTCACAATTGCACCAAGAAGCATAAAATACCTAGGAATAAATCTAACCAAAGATGTAAAGGATCTGTATGCTGAAAACTATAGAAAGCTTATGAAGGTAATTGAAGAAGACTTAAAGAAATGGAAAGACATTCCCTGCTCATGGATTGGAAAAATAAATATTGTCAAAATGTCAATACTACCCAAAGCTATCTACACATTCAATGCAATCCCAATCAAAATTGCACCAGCATTCTTCTCGAAATTAGAACAAGCAATCCTAAAATTCATATGGAACCACAAAAGGCCCCGAATAGCCAAAGGAATTTTGAAGAAGAAGACCAAAGCAGGAGGCATCACAATCCCAGACTTTAGCCTCTACTACAAAGCTGTAATCATCAAGACAGCATGGTATTGGCACAAAAACAGACACACAGACCAATGGAATAGAATAGAAACCCCAGAACTAGACCCACAAACGTATGGCCAACTCATCTTTGACAAAGCAGGAAAGAACATCCAATGGAAAAAAGACAGCCTCTTTAACAAATGGTGCTGGGAGAACTGGACAGCAACATGCAGAAGGTTGAAACTAGACCACTATCTCACACCATTTACAAAAATAAACTCAAAATGGATAAAGGACCTAAATGTGAGACAGGAAACCATCAAAACCTTAGAGGAGAAAGCAGGAAAAGACCTCTCTGACCTCAGCCGTAGCAATTTCTTCCTTGACACATCCCCAAAGGCAAGGGAATTAAAAGCAAAAGTGAATTACTGGGACCTTATGAAGATAAAAAGCTTCTGCACAGCAAAGGAAACAACCAACAAAACTAAAAGGCAACCAACGGAATGGGAAAAGATATTTGCAAATGACATATCGGACAAAGGGCTAGTATCCAAAATCTATAAAGAGCTCACCAAACTCCACACCCGAAAAACAAATAACCCAGTGAAGAAATGGGCAGAAAACATGAATAGACACTTCTCTAAAGAAGACATCCAGATGGCCAACAGGCACATGAAAAGATGTTCAGCGTCGCTCCTTATCAGGGAAATACAAATCAAAACCACACTCAGGTATCACCTCACGCCAGTCAGAGTGGCCAAAATGAACAAATCAGGAGACTATAGATGCTGGAGAGGATGTGGAGAAACGGGAACCCTCTTGCACTGTTGGTGGGAATGCAAATTGGTGCAGCCGCTCTGGAAAGCAGTGTGGAGGTTCCTCAGAAAATTAAAATAT